>NC_133514.1:122915500-123217500 GCF_049354715.1 Callithrix jacchus
TTTAGATTCGCTTAAATATAAAATTTCTGTATTTTACATGAGAGAGCATATGGAGTTGGTGTATATACTCCAAAACAGAGTAGAATAAGTCATTGTATATTTTTTCTAACAGACTATATTCAGAGCCATTTTCTTTTAGCTTTGTGATGCCTAGATATTATTTAGATTTTTTTCTATTCACGTAAAGTTTGAATTTCGGTATTTTACATGAGAGAGCCAATTTAGTTGGTGTATATACTTCAAAACAGAGTAGAAATGGGCATTGTTTATTGTTTCTGACATATTATATTCAGAGCAATTTTTCTTTAAACATTGGGTTGCCTAGATAATATTTAGATTTTTTCGATTCATGTAAAATTAGAATTTCGTTATTTTTCATGAGAGAGCAAACTGAGTTGGTGTATATACTCCAAAATAGAGTAGAATAAGGCAATTTATATTTTTTCTAACAGACTACATTCAGAGCCATTTTCTTTTCACTTTGGGCGCCTAGATTTTTTTTTTTTTTCTTAAAGTTGCAGATCTGAGCTTTATTATCAGAATAACATCATTTCAGGATTCTCTAAAATGCTTCTGATATGGCACAAAACTCTGGAGTCTCAGAGCTGCATGCCTACTTATCTATTCAAATATACCTGGAAAGGAAATACACAAAGGGTTTAGCAGAACAATCAAGAAAGCTGTCAAAAGAACCAAATGAAAATCCCTCATGACAAAAGCACTTTAATACCCTATTCTTCTTCAATCAAGAGATCAAAAGAAATGGCAAGGCCTGTATTTACAAAACCGATGAAAATCACACTGTAATAATCAGTGAACATAGCACTGCACAGGTCTGTGTTTCCAACTTTTCCCACCATGATTCTACATCAAGGTAAAAAAAGATTCTTTTATACAAATCCAAGAAGGATGTGGACAGAGATGGCAGCACAACTGTCAAAGATGGTGCACTGACTTACGACCACAGCTGGAGACAGGACGTGGGGGAGGAGGGCAGAGTTCTCGAGAAAGCCCCCTGTGGACAGGGTGGATCAGTCGGTGGTGGATCTCCGGTACCAAAATCGCTCTCTGAAGTCATCGCTGCACGTCATGAACCCAGGGTTGGTGGGTGAGTGCACTATGCAGCGTACAATGTTGTTGTGCCCCAAGGAGAGCAGGTTTCTCCGCTCGGCCGTCCTAGAGTCCCAGCAGCAGAGACTGATCGTCCTCTCGTCGGGCAGCAACACATAGTCCTCGGTGTGGTTAAACACAGCCTTTGTCTGGTGCACCTGGCGTCCACTCACACCCGCACCCGTGTATCTGACCAGTGTTCGTCCTGTTGATATTTCCCAAAGTTTAGCTACAGAGTCTTTTCCACTTGAGAGAATGTATTTAGAATTTTTGGAAAAAATGGCAGAACAAACTTCAGCCCCATCGTGTGCTTTTTCAAAAGTTGTGATGCATCGATTTGAAACACCATCCCATAATTTGATGCAGCCGTCCTTGCTTCCAGTTACGTACATATTGGCACTAGAATTGTAATTAACGGAACATATAGCATCGGTGTGTTGATCTTGAGGATTGCAAGAGACAAAACATTGAAAGGTGTTGATATCATATAGACGAAGAGTAGGATGCTGAGTTCCAACAAGTATAAAGTCTCCAGAAGGATGAAAAGAGATGGAGCGTAACATTTCAGCTTCCTGAATGTATTTGAAGGCTCTTTTTGCTGATGGTTTGGAATAATCAAATAATTTAAGAGTATAATCCCTTGAACCAGAAGCCAGAATCTGTTCTGTTGGGTGGAAAGCGAGGCATGTGACTTCATCCACATGGTCATAAAGAGTTCGAATCACTGGGTGGTTTTCCATATTTTGTTGTGCGGTCTCATTCATCATGACCTCTATTGGCATGGCACTTTTGGCTAACATCCTCTCTGTGTCAAGTATCTTTATCGAAGCATCAGCAGACCCAGTAGCTATTAACTGTCCATCTCTACTATAGGTAGCTACATGGCATGGTCCCTTATGTGATGTGACATAGCATGTTTCATACTCAGAAGCCTCTGGGGACATAGTCTGGACATCTGCATCAAATTCCAGGTCAATTCCTGTGCCAGGGGCAACAGTATCTGAACGACCAATTGCATACTGCACTGCGGTGTCATCATTTTCCATTCCTAGTTTGATGAGATGCAGGAGCTGCTCCGAGGGTGCACAGACAGACTGAGGCTTGATTTCATTGATGAGGCCATTGGCGATGCTGATGTAGCCGTCATACAGCCGCTGGCTAATGATCAGCTTGTAGAGCTGCTGGCGGTCCTTCAAGCCCACTTTGGTTCGATACATCTTGGAGAAGAGGAAGACAGTTTACCTGCCAGCGGCTGGTCCGGTTCTCTCCGCGCCTAGATATTTTTTAGATTTTTTTCGATTCGCGTAAAATTTGAATTTCGGTATTTTACATGAGAGACCATATCGAGTTGGTGTATATACTACAAAACAAAGTAGAAAAAAGCATTGTATATTTTGTCTGACAGATTATATTCAGAGCAATTTTGCTTTTAACATTCGGGTGCCAAGATTATATTTAGATTTTTATCGATTCACGTAAAATTAGAATTTTGGTATTTTACATTAGAGAGCATATTGAGTTGGTGTATATACTCCAAAACAGAGTAGAAAAGGGCTTTGTATATTTTTTCTGACAGATTATATTCAGAACAATTTTTCTATTAACATTGGGGTGCCTTGATAATGTTTAGATTTGTTTCGATTCACGTAAAATTAGAATTTCGGTATTTTATATAAGAGAGCGTACTGAGTTGGTGTATATACTCCAAAACAGAGTAGAATATGGCATTGTATATTTTTTCTAAATGACTATATTCTGAGCCATTTTCTTTTTACGTTGGGGCGCCTAGATATTATTAAGATTTTTTTCGATTCGCTTAAAAATACAATTTCTGTATTTTACATGAGAGAGCATATTGAGTTGGTATATATACTCCAAAACAGAGTAGAAAAGGGCATTGTATATTTTTTCTGACAGTTCATGTTCAGAGCAATTTTTCTTTTAACGTTGGGGTGCCTAGATAATATTTAGATTTTTTTCGATTCGCTTAAATATGGAATTTCTGTATTTCACATGAGAAAGCATATGGAGTTGGTGTATATACTTCAAAACAGAGTAGAATAAGGCATTGTATATTTTCTCTGACACATTATATTCAGAGCAATTTTGCTTTTAACATTGGGGTGCCTAGATAATATTTAGATTATTTTCGATTCAAGTAAATTTAGCATTTCCATATTTTACATGATAGAGAATACTGAATTGGTGTATATTTTCCAAAACAAAGTAGAATAAGGCATTGTATATTTTTTCTAACAAAATATATTCAGAGCCCTTTTCTGTTAACTTTGTGGCACCTAGATATTATTTAGATTTTTTTCGATTGGTGTAAAATTAGAATTTTGTAACTTTACATGAGTGAGCATATTGAGTTGGTGTATATAATCCAAAACAGAATAGAAAAGAGCATTGTATATTTTTTCTGACAGATTATATTCAGAGCAATTTTTTTTTAACATTGGAGTGCATTAAAAATATTTAGAATTTTTTCGATTCACGCAAAATTAGAATTTCGGTATTTTTTATGAGATTCCATACTGAGTTGGTGTATATACTCCAAAACAGAGTAGAATAAGGCATTGTAAATTTTTTCTAAATGACTATATTCAGAGCCATTTTCTTTTAACTTTGGGGTGCCTAGATATTATTTAGATTTTATTCGATTCGTGTAAAATTAGAATTTCGATATTTTACATGAGAGAGCATATTGACTTGGTGTATATACTCCAAAACAGAGTAGAAAAGGGCATTGTATATTTTTTCTGACAGATGATATTCAGAGCAATTTTGCTTTTAACATTGGTGTGCCTAGATAATATTTAGATTTTTTTCGATTCGCTTAAATATAGAATTTCTGTATTTTACAAGAGAGCATATGGAGTTGGTGTATATACTTCTACACAGAGTAGAATAGGGCATTGTATATTTTTTCTGACAGATTATATTCAGAGCAATTTATTTTTAACATTGGGTTGCCTAGATAATATTTAGACTTTTTTGATTCGGGTAAAATTAGAATTTTGGTATTTTACATGAGAGAGCATACTGAGTTGGTGTATATACTCCAAAATAGAGTAGAATAAGGCATTGTATATTTTTTCTAACAGACTGTATTCAGAGCCATTATCTTATAACTTTGGAGTGCCGAGAGTTTATTTAGAGTATTTTCGATTCGCATAAAATTAGAATTTCGGTATTTTACATGAGAGAGCATATTGAGTTGGTATATATACTCGAAAACAGAGTAGAAAAGGGCATTGTATATTTATTCTGACAGAGTATATTCAGAGCCATTTTCTTTTTAACATTGGGGTGCCTAGACAACATTTAGAGATTTTCGATTAAGGTAAAATTAGAATTTCTGTATTTTACATGAGAGAGGATATTGAGTTGGTGTATATACAACAAAACAGAGTAAAAAAGAACATTGTATATTTTATCTGACAGATTATATTCAGAGCAATTTTGTGTTTAACATTGGAGTGCCTAAAAAATATTTAGATTTTCTTCGATTCGGCTAAAATTAGAATTTCAGTATTTTACATTTGAGAGCATATTGAGTTGGAGTATATGCTGGAAAACAGAGTAGAAAGGGCATTGTATATTTTATCTGACAGATTTTATTCAGAGAAATTTTGTTTTTAACATTGGGCTGCCTAGATAATATTTAGATTTTTTCGATTCGCTTAAATATAAAATTTCTCTATTTTACATGAGAGAGCATATGGAGTTGATGTATATACTCCAAAACAGAGGAGAATAGAGCATTGTATATTTTTTCTGACAGATTATATTTAGAGCAATTTTGTTGTTAACATTGGGGTGTCTAGATAATATTAAATTTTTTTTGATTCGCTTAAATATAGAATTTCTATATTTTACATGAGAGAGCATATGGAGTTGCTGTATATACTCCAAAACAGAGTAGAATAGGGCATTGTATATTTTTTCTGACAGATTATATTTAGAGATATTTTGTTGTTAACATTGGGGTGTCGAAATAATATTTAGATTTTTTCGATTCAGGTAGAATTTCAATATTTGTATTTTACATGAGAAAGCATACTGACTTGGTGTATATACTGCAAAACAGAGTAGAATAAGGCATTGTATATTTTTTCTAACAGACTATATTCAGAGCCATTTTCTTTTAACTTTGGGGCACCTAGATATTATTTAGATTTATTTCGAATGGTGTAAAATCAGAATTTCGGTATTTTACATGACAGAGCATATTGAGTTGGTGTACATACTCCAAAACAGAGTAGAAAAGGGCATTTTTTATTTTCTCTGACAAATTATATTCAGAGCATTTTTGCCTTAATATTCGGGTGCCTAGATAATATTTAGATTAATTTCGATACACGCAAAATTAGAATTTCTGTATTTGACATGAGAGAGCATTCTGACTTGGTGTATATACTCCAAAACAGAGTAAAATAAGGCATTGTATATTTTTTCTAACAGACTATATTCAAAGCCATATGATTTTAACTTTGGGGTGCCTAGATATCATTTCAATTTTTTTCCATTCGTGTAAAATTAGAATTTCGGTATTTTACATGAGAGAGCATATTGAGTTAGTGTATATACTCCAAAACAGAGTAGAATACGGCATTGTATATTTTTTCTGACAAATTATATTCAGAGCAATTTTGCTTTTAACTTTCGGGTGCCTAGATAATATTTAGATTTTTTTCGATTCACGTAAAATTAGAATTTTGGTATTTTACCTGAGAGAGCATACTGAGTTGGTGTATATACTCCAAAACAAAGTAGAATAGGGCATTGTATATTTTCTCTGACAGATTATATTCAGAGTAATTTTTTTTTTTTTATTTTTTATTGGATTACAGGTTTTGGGGTACATGAGCAGAGCATGAAAGACAGTTGCGTAGGTACACACATGGCAGTGTGCTTTGCTTTTCTTCTCCCCTTCACCCACATTTGGCATTTCTCCCCAGGCTATCCCTCCCCACCTCCCCCTCCCACTGGCCCTCCCCTTTTCCCCCCAATAGACCCCAGTGTTTAGTACTCCCCTTTCTGTGTCCATGTGTTCTCATTTTCCATCACCCACCTATGAGTGAGAATATGCGGTGTTTCATTTTCTGTTCTTGTGTCAGTTTGCTGAGGATGATGTTTTCCAGATTCATCCATGTCCCTACAAACGACACGAACTCATCATTTCTGATTGCTGCATAATATTCCATGGTGTATATGTGCCACATTTTTCCAATCCAGTCTATTATCAATGGGCATTTGGGTTGATTCCAGGTCTTTGCTATTGTAAACAGTGCTGCAATGAACATTCGTGTACATGTGTCCTTATAGTAGAAAGATTTATAGTCTTTTGGATATATACCCAGTAATGGGATTGCTGGGTCAAATGGAATTTCTATTTCTAAGGCCTTGAGGAATCGCCACACTGTCTTCCACAATGGTTGAACTAATTTACACTCCCACCAACAGTGTGAAAGTGTTCCTTTTTCTCCACATCCTCTCCAGCATCTGTTGTCTCCAGATTTTTTAATGATCGCCATTCTAACTGGCGTGAGATGGTATCTCAATGTGGTTTTGATTTGCATCTCTCTGATGACCAGTGACGATGAGCATTTTTTCATATGATTGTTGGCCTCATATATGTCTTCTTTCGTAAAGTATCTGTTCATATCCTTTGCCCACTTTTGAATGGGCTTGTTTGTTTTTTTCCTGTAAATCTGCTTGAGTTGTTTGTAAATTCTGGATATCAGCCCTTTGTCAGATGGGTAGACTGCGAAAATTTTTTCCCATTCTGTTGGTTGCCGATCCACTCTAGTGACTGTTTCTTTTGCCGTGCAGAAGCTGTGGAGTTTCATTAGGTCCCATTTGTCTATTTTGGCTTTTGTTGCCAATGCTCTTGGTTTTTTGTTCATGAAGTCCTTGCCTACTCCTATGTCCTGGATAGTTTTGCCTAGATATCCTTCTAGGGTTTTTATGGTGCCAGGTCTTATGTTTAAGTCTTTAATCCATCTGGAGTTAATTTTAGTGTAAGGTGTCAGGAAGGGGTCCAGTTTCTGCTTTCTGCACATGGCTAGCCAGTTTTCCCAACACCATTTGTTAAACATGGAATCCTTGCCCCATTGCTTGTTTTTGTCAGGTTTATCAAAGATTGTATAGTTGTATGTATGTTGTGTTGCCTCCGGTGCCTCTGTTTTGTTCCATTGGTCTATATCTCTGTTTTGGTACCAGTACCATGCTGTTTTGATTACTGTAGCCTTGTAGTATAGTTTGAAATCCGGTAGTGTGATGCCCCCCGCTGTGTTCTTTTTGCTTAGAATTGACTTGGCTATGCGGGCTCTCTATTGGTTCCATATGAAGTTCATGGTGGTTTTTTCCAGTTCTGTGAAGAAAGTCAATGGTAGCTTGATGGGGATAGCGTTGATTCTGTAAATTACTTTGGGCAGTATAGCCATTTTCACGATATTAATTCTTCCTAACCATGAACATGGAATGTTTCTCCATCTGTTTGTGTCCTCTCTGATTTCGTTGAGCAGTGGTTTGTAGTTCTCCTTGAAGAGGTCCCTTACGTTCCTTGTGAGTTGTATTCCAAGGTATTTTATTCTTTTTGTAGCAATTGCAAATGGCAGTTCGCTCTTGATTTGGCTTTCTTTAAGTCTGTTATTGGTGTAGATGAATGCTTGTGATTTTTGCACATTGATTCTATATCCTGAGACTTTGCTGAAGTTGTTTATCAGTTTCAGGAGTTTTTGGGCTGAGGCGATGGGGTCTTCTAGGTATACTATCATGTCGTCTGCAAATAGAGACAATTTGGCTTCCACCTTTTCTATTTGAATACCCTTTATTTCTTTTTCTTGCCTGATTGCTCTGGTTAAAACTTCCAGTACTATATTGAATAGGAGTGGTGAGAGAGGGCATCCTTGTCTAGTACCATATATCAAAAGGAATGCTTCCAGTTTTTGCCCATTCAGTATGATATTGGCTGTTGGTTTGTCATAAATAGCTTTTATTACTTTGAGATACGTTCCATCGATACCGAGTTTATTGAGGGTTTTTAGCATAAAGGGCTGTTGAATTTTGTCAAATGCCTTCTCTGCGTCAATTGAGATAATCATGTGGTTTTTGTTTTTGGTTCTGTTTATGTGGTGAATTACGTTTATAGACTTGCGTATGTTGAACCAGCCTTGCATCCCTGGGATGAATCCTACTTGATCATGATGAATAAGTTTTTTGATTTGCTGTTGCAATCGGCTTGCCAATATTTTATTGAAGATTTTTGCATCTATGTTCATCATGGATATTGGCCTGAAGTTTTCTTTTCTCGTTGGGTCTCTGCCGGGTTTTGGTATGAGGATGATGTTGGTCTCATAAAATGATTTGGGAAGGTTTCCCTCTTTTTGGATTGTTTGAAATAGTTTTAGAAGGAATGGTACCAGCTCCTCCTTGTGTGTCTGGTAGAATTCGGCTGTGAACCCATCTGGACCTGGGCTTTTTTTGTGAGGTAGGCTCTTAAATGCTGCCTTAACTTCAGACCTTGTTATTGGTCTATTCATAGTTTCAGCTTCCTCCTGGTTTAGGCTTGGGAGGACACAGGAGTCCAGGAATTTATCCATTTCTTCCAGGTTTACTAGTTTATGTGCATAGAGTTGTTTGTAATATTCTCTGATGATGGTTTGAATTTCTGTGGAATCTGTGGTGATTTCCCCTTTATCATTTTTTATTGCATCTATTTGGTTGTTCTCTCTTTTATTTTTAATCAATCTGGCTAGTGGTCTGTCTATTTTGTTGATCTTTTCAGAAAACCAGCTCTTGGATTTATTGATTTTTTGAAGGGTTTTTCGTGTCTCAATCTCCTTCAGCTCAGCTCTGATCTTAGTAATTTCTTGTCTTCTGTTGGGTTTTGAGTTTTTTTGATCTTGCTCCTCTAGCTCTTTCAATTTTGATGATAGGGTGTCAATTTTGGATCTCTCCATTCTCCTCATTTGGGCACTTATTGCTATATACTTTCCTCTAGAGACTGCTTTAAATGTGTCCCAGAGGTTCTGGCACGTTGTGTCTTCGTTCTCATTGGTTTCGAAGAACTTCTTTATTTCTGCCTTCATTTCGTTGTTTACCCAGTCAACATTCAAGAGCCAGTTGTTCAGTTTCCATGAAGCTGTGCGGTTCTGGGTCGGTTTCTGAATTCTGAGTTCTAACTTGATTGCACTATGGTCTGAGAGGCTGTTTGTTATGATTTCAGTTGTTTTGCATTTTGAGCAGTGCTTTACTTCCAATTATGTGGTCAATTTTAGAGTAGGTGTGATGTGGTGCTGAGAAGAATGTGTATTCTGTGGATTTGGGGTGGAGAGTTCTGTAAATGTCCACCAGGTTTGCTTGCTCCAGGTTTGAGTTCAAGCCCTGGGTATCCTTGTTGATTTTCTGTCTGGTTGATCTGTCTAGTATTGACAGTGGAGTGTTAAAGTCTCCCACTATTATTGTGTGGGAGTCTAAGTCCTTCTGTAAGTCATTAAGAACTTGCCTTATGTATCTGGGTGCTCCTGTGTTGGGTCCATATATGTTTAGGATCGTTAGCTCTTCTTGTTGTATCGATCCTTTTACCATTATGTAATGGCCTTCTTTGTCTCTTTTGATCTTTGTTGCTTTAAAGTCTATTTTATCAGAGATGAGAATTGCAACTCCTGCTTTTTTTTGCTTTCCATTAGCTTGGTAAATCTTCCTCCATCCCTTTATTTTGAGCCTTTTTGTATCCTTGCATGTGAGATGGGTTTCCTGGATACAGCACACTGATGGGTTTTGGATTTTTATCCAATTTGCCAGTCTGTGTCTTTTGATTGGTGCATTTAGTCCATTTACATTTAGGGTTAATATTGTTATGTGTGAATTTGATACTGCCATTTTGATGCTAAGTGGCTGTTTTGCCTGTTAGTTGTTGTAGATTCTTCATTATGTTGAAGCTCTTTAGCATTCAGTGTGATTTTGGAATGGCTGGTACTGATTGATCCTTTCTATGTGTAGTGCCTCTTTTAGGAGCTCTTGTAAAGCAGGCCTGGTGGTGACAAAATCTCTGAGTACTTGCTTGTTCACAAAGGATTTTATTTTTCCTTCACTTCTGAAGCTCAGTTTGGCTGGATATGAAATTCTGGGTTGAAAGTTCTTTTCTTTAAGAATGTTGAATATTGGCCCCCACTCTCTTCTGGCTTGTAGTGTTTCTGCCGAGAGATCTGCTGTGAGTCTGATGGGCTTCCCTTTGTGGGTGACCTGACCTTTCTCTCTGGCTGCCCTTAGTATTCTCTTTTTTATTTCAACCCTGTTGAATCTGACGATTATGTGCCTTGGGGTTGCTCTTCTTGCGGAATATCTTTGTGGTGTTCTCTGTATTTCCTGCAATTGAGTGTTGGCTTGTCTTGCTAGGTGGGGGAAATTTTCCTGGATGATGTCCTGAAGAGTATTTTCCAGCTGGGATTCATTCTCTTCGTCCCCTTCTGGTACACCTATCAAACGTAGGTTAGGTCTTTTCACGTAGTCCCACATTTCTTGGAGACTTTGTTCATTCCTTTTTGCGCTTTTTTCTCTGATCTTGGTTTCTCGTTTTATTTCATTGAGTTGGTCTTCGACTTGAGATATTCTTTCTTCTGCTTGGTCAATTCGGCTATTGAAACTTGCGTTTGCTTCACGAAGTTCTCGTATGGTGTTTTTCAGCTCCTTTAATTCATTCATATTCCTCTCTAAGGTATCCATTCTTGTTATCATTTCCTCGAATCTTTTTTCAAATCTTTTTTCAAGGTTTTTTGTTTCTTTGCATTGATTTAATACATGATCTTTTAGCTCACAAAAGTTTCTCATTATCCATCTTCTGAAGTCTAATTCCGTCATTTCGTCACAGTCATTCTCCGTCCAGCTTTGTTCCCTTGCTGGTGAGGAGTCTTGGTCCTTTCTAGGAGGCGATGTGTTCTGGTTTCGGGTGTTTTCCTCCTTTTTGCGCTGGTTTCTTCCCATCTTTGTGGATTTGTCTGCTGGTCGTCTGCGTAGTTGCTGACTTTTCGTTTGGGTCTCTGAGTGGACACCCATAATGTTGATGATGAAGTAATTCTGTTGCTTGGTTTTCCTTCTACCAGTCTAGCCCCTTCGCTGTACGACTGTTGACGTCCGCTCCAGACCCTGCTTGTCTGGGGTGCACCTCTAGTAGCCGTGGCACAGCGAGGGATGCTACCAGTTTCTTTTTCTGCTCTCTTTGTCCCAGGATGATGCCTGCCTAATGACAGTCTTTTGGATATAGAGGGGTCAGGGAGCTGCTTGAGGAGACAGTTTGTACTTTATAGGGGTTTAATTGCTGAGCTGTGCACTCTGTTGTTCATTCAGGGCTGTTAGGCTGCTATGTTTGATTCTGCTGCAACACAGCTCATTAAACAACCCTTTTTTTTTTCTCAAATGCTCTGTGTTGAGGGGTTTGGGCTTTATTTTTGGATGTCCGATCAGGTGTCCTGCCCAGCTCAAAGGCAGACTAGCCACTGTTTGGCTGCCGAGGCTCCGCCCTGCTGTTGTGTGATTCGCGCTGTTCCTGCCGGCTCTGCTGTGGTCTCCGCCACGCCCTGCGGCGGAGTCTCTTCGTTGTAGCGTGTTGCCTCAGCAACGGCAGGCTGCGTCAGCAGTGGGCGTGTATCTCAGTAGGGACGGGTTGCCTCGGCAACGGCTGGCTGCGTCAGCAATGGGCGTGTATCTCAGTTGGGGCATGTTGCCTCCGTAGTGGTGGACGCCCCTCCCCCACAGAGCGTCTCGGACCCTCTGCCCGGGATAGTTTGAAATCGCGGTTTTGTTCGTCCCACTGGGTATCCCAAACGATCTGTCCCTGCAATCCCCTGGGCTGGGCTACTGTGCAAGTCTCGTTCAGTCTCAAGTCCAGCCCTCTCAAGTCTCAGGTTGCCGGTTCAACAAGGCACCCGGACAATCGCGCCCTGTGGGGATTGCTGGGTAGGGCCGGCCGCCGCCGCCCTGGCTGCCGGATTCGCCAGGCAGACCTACTGCCTGGCGTCCCGTGTCTTTTTATACTTGGGAGTTTCCCCGTTCTGTGGGCAACAAAGATCAGTCTGGAAATGCAGCACTGACTCACCGTTTGCGAATTCATTGCGGGCTCCAATCCTGGGTTGTTCTCACGGCGCCATCTTGAGTCCTCTCTCAGTAATTTTGTTTTTAACATTGCGGTGCCTAGATAATATTTAGATATTTTCAATTCGGGTAAAATTTGAATTTTGGTATTTTCAATGAGAGAGCATATTGAGTTGGTGTATATACTCGAAAACAGAGTAGAAAACGGCATTGTATATTTTTTCTGACAGACTATATTCAGAGCAATTTTGCTTATAACATTGTGGTGCCTAGATAATATGTAAATTTTTTTCGATTTGCTTAAATGTATTATTTCTGTATTTTACATGAGAGACATATGGAGTTGGTGTATATACTTTAAAACAGTGTAGAATAGGGCATTGTGTATTTTTTCTGAAAGATTATAGTCAGAGCAGTTGTGTTTTTAACATTGGAGTGCCTTGAAAATATTTAGATTTTTTTTGATTCACGTAAATTTAGAATTTCGGTATTTTAATAAGAGAGCATACTGAGTTGGTGTATTTACTCCAAAGCAGAGTAGAAGAAGGCATTGTATATTTTTTCTAAAAGACTATATTCAGAGCCATTTTCTTTTATCTTTGGGGCGCCTAGATATTGTTTAGATTTTTTTCGATTCACGTATAATTAGAATTTCGGTATTTTACATCAGAGAGCATACTGAGATGGTGTATATACTCATAAACAAAGTAGAATAGGGCATTGTATATTTTTTCTGAAAGATTATATTCAGAGCAATTTTTTTTTTAACATTCGGGTGCCTAGATAATTTTTAGATTTTTTTCGATTCGCTTAAACATAGAATTTTTTTATTTTACATGAGAGAGCATATGGAGTTAGTTTATATAGTCGAAAACAGACTAGAATAGAACCTTGTATATTTTCTCTGACAGATTATATTCAGAGCAATTTTGATTTTAACATTGGGATGCCTAGATAATATTTAGATTTTTTTCGATTCGCTTAAATATAGAATTTCTGTATTTTACATGAGAGAGCATATGGAGTTGGTGTATATACTCCAAAACAGAGTAGAATCGGGCATTGTATATTTTATCTGACAGATTATATTCAGAGCAATTTTGTTTTTAACATTGTTGTGCCCAGATACTATTTAGATTTTTTCGATTCGCTTAAATATAGAATTTCTCTACTTTACATGAGAGAGCATATGGAGTTGGTGTATGTACTCCAAAACAGAGTAGAATAGGGCATTGTATATTTTGTCTGACAGGTTATATTCAGAGCAGTATTGTTCGTAACATTGGGTGTCTAGATAATATTTAGATTTTTTCGATTCAGGTGAAATTTGAATTTCTGTATTTTACATGAAAGAGCATACTGAGTTGGTGTATATATACTCCAAAAAAGAGTAGAATAAGGCATTGAATATTTATTCTAACAGACTATATTCAGAACCATTTTCTTTTAACTTTGGGTCACCTAGATATTATTTAGATTTTTTTCGATTCGCGTAAAATTAGAATTTCGGTATTTTACATGAGAGAGCATATTGAGTTGGTGTATATACCCCAAAACAGAGTAGAATAGGGCATTGTTTTTTTTTTTCTGACAGATAATATTAGGAGCAAGTTTGCTTTTGAGATTCGGGTGCCTAGATAATATTTAGATTTTTTTCGATTTATGTAAAATTAGAATTTTCGTATTTTACGTGAGAGAGCATACTGAGTTGTTGTATATAATCCAAAACAGAGTAGAATAAGGCATTGTATATTTTTTCTAACAGACTATATTCAGCACCATTTTGTTTTAACATTGGGGCACCTAGATATTATTTAGATTTTTTTCGATTCTCGTAACATTAGAATTTCGGTATTTTACATGAGAGAGCATATAGATTTGGTGTAAATACTCTAAAACAGAGTAGAAAAGGGCATTGTATATTTTCTCTGACAGATTATATTGAGAGAAATTTTGCTTTTAACATTGGGGTGCCTAGATAATATTTAGATTTTTTCCGATTCACTTAATTATAGAATTTTTGTGTATTACATGAGAGAGCATATGGAGTTGGTGTATATACTCCAAAATAGAGAAGAACAGGGCCTTGTATATTTTTTCTGACAGATTATATTCAGAGCAATTTTGTTTTTAACATTGGGGTGCCTAGATAATATTTAGATTTTTTTCAATTCACATAAAATTAGAATTTCGGTATTTTACCTGAGATAGCATACTGAGTTGCTGTATATACTCCAAAACAGAGTAGAATAAGGCGTTATATATTTTTTCTGACAGATTATATTCGGAGCAATTTTCCTTTTAACATTGGGGTGCCTAGATAATATTTAGATGTTTTTCAATTCACGTAAAATTAGAATTTCGGTATTTTACATAAGAGAGCATAATGAATTTGTGTATATACAACAAAACAGAGTAGAATAGGGCATTGTATATTCTTCTGACAGATTATATTGAGAGCAATATTGTTTTTAACATTGGTGTGCCTAGATAATATTTAGATTTTTTACGATTCACCTAAAATTTGAATTTAGGTATTTTACATAAGAGAGAATACTGAGTTGGTGTATATACTCCAAAACAGAGTAGAATAGGGCATTGTATTTATTTTATAACAGACTATATTCAGAGCCATTTTCTTTTAACTTTGGGGCACCTAGAAATTATTTAGATTTTTTTCGATTCGCGTAATATTAGAATTTCTGTATTTTATATGAGAGAGCATATGGAGTTGGTGTATATACTCCAAAAAAAAGTAGAATAGAACACTGTATATTTTTTCTGACAGATTATAATCAGAGAAATTTTGTTTTTAACATTGGGGCACCAAGATATTATTTAGATTTTTTTCGATTCGCATAAAATTAGAATTTCGATATTTTACATGAGAGAGCATATGGAGTTGGTGTATATACTCCAAAACAGAGTAGAATAGGGCATTGTATATTTTTTCTGACATATTATATTCAGAGCAATTTTGTTTTTAACACTGGGGTGCCTAGATAATATTTAGATTTATTTCGATTCACGTAAAATTAGAATTTGGGTATTTTACATGAGAGAGCATTCTGAGTTGGTGTATATACTACAAAACAGAGTAGAAAAGGGCATTTTATATTTTCTCTGATAGATTATATTCAGAGCAATTTTGTTTTTAACATTGGGGTGGCTATAAAATGTTTAGATTTTTTTCAATTTGCTTAATTATAGAATTTCTGTATTTTACATGAGATAGCATATTGAGTTGGTGTATATATTCCAAAACAAAGTAGAAAAGGGCATTGTATATTTTTTCTGACAGAATAAATTCTGAGCAATTTTGTTTTTAACATAGGGGTGCCTAGATAGTATTTAGAGTTTTTTGATTCGGGTAAAATTATTATTTCTGTATTTTACATGATAGAGCATACTTTGTTGGTGTATATACTACAAAACAGTGTAGAATAAGGCATTGTATATTTTTTCTAAAGACTATATTAAGAGCCATTTTCTTTTAACTTTGGAGCACCTAGAAATTATTTAGACTTTTTTCGATTCACGTACAATTAGAATTTCTTTATTTTACATGAGATTGCATATTCAGTTGCTGTAAATACTACAAAATTGAGTAGAGAAGGGCATTGTTTATTTTTTCTGACAGACTATATTCAGAGCCGTTTTGCTTTTAACATTGGGGTGCCTAGATTATATTTAGATTTTTTTTGATTCCCTTAAATATAGAATTTTTTTATTTTACATTTGAGAGCATATGGAGTTGGTGTATATACTGCAAAACAGAGTAGAAATGGGCATTGTATAATTTTTCTGACACATTGTATTCAGAGCCATTTTGCTTTTAACATTGGGGTGCCTAGATAATATTTAGATTTTTTTTTGTTTCGCTTAAATATAGAATTTCTGTATTTTACAGAGAAAGCATATGGAGTTTGTGTATATAGTTTAAAACAGAGAAGAATAGAACATTGTATATTGTTTTGTGACAGATTATATTCAGAGGAATTTTGGTTTTAACATTGCGGTGCTTAGGTAATATTTAGATTTTTTTCAATTAACGTAAAATTAGAATTTCGCTATTTTTCATGAGAGAGCATACTGAGTTGGTGTATATACTCCAAAACAGAGTAGAATAGGGCATTGTATATTTTTTCTGACAAATTATATTCAGAGCAATTTTACTTTTAACGTTGGGGTGCCTAGATAATATTTAGATATTTTTCGATTCATGTAAAATTAGATTTTCGGTATTTTACATGAGAGAGCATACTGAGTTGGTGTATATACTCCAAAACAGAGTAGAATAGGGCATTGTATTTATTTCAAAACAGACTATATTAAGAGCCATTTTCTTTTAACTTTGGGGCACCTAGAAATTATTTAGATTTTTTTCGATTCGCGTAAAATTAGAATTTCTGTATTTTATATGAGAGAGCATATTTAGTTGGTGTATATACTACAAAACAGATTAGAAAGCGGCATTGTATATTTTTTCTGACAGATTATATTCAGAGCCATTTTGCTTTTAACATTCGGGTGCGTAGATACTATTTAGATTTATTTCGATACGCTTAAATATAGAATTTCTGAAATTTACATAAGGGAACATATGGAGTTGGTGTATATACTCCAAAACAGAGTAGAATAGGGCATTGTATATATTTTCTGACAGATTATATTCAGAGAAATTTTGTTATTAACATTGGGGTGCCTAGATAATATTTAGATTTTCTTCAAATTATGTAAATTTAGAATTTCAGTATTTTACATGAGAAAGCGTACTGAGTTGGTGTATATACTCCAAAACAGAGTAGAATAAGCCTTTGTGTATTTTTTCTAACAGACTATATTCAGGGCCATTTTCTTTTAACTTTGGGGCGCCTAGATATTATTTAGATTTTTTTCGATTCAGGTAAAATTAGAATTTCGGTATTTTACATTAGAGGGCATATGGAGTTGGTGTATATACTGGAAAACAGAGTAGAAAAGGGCATTGTATATTTTTTCTGACACATTATATTCAGAGAAATTTTGTTGTTAACATTCGGGTGTCTAGATAATACTAAGGTTTTTTCGATTCGGGTAAAATTAGAATTTCTGTATTTTACGTGAGAGAGCATACTGAGTTGGTTTATATACTCTACAACAGAGTAGAAGAGGCATTGAATATTTTTTCTAACAGACTATATTCAGAGCCATTTTCTTTTAACTTTGGGGTGCCTAGATATTATTTCAATTTTTTTTCGATTCGCGTATAATTAGAATTTCGTATTTTACATGAGAGAGCATATTGAGTTGGTTTATATACTCAAAAACAGAGTAGAAAAGGGCATTGTATATTTTTTCTGACAGATGATATTCAGAGCAATTTTGCTGTTACCATTCGAATGCCTAGATAATATTTATATTTTTTCGATTCGGGTTAAATTAGATTTTCTGTATTTTACATGAGAAAGCATATTGAGTTGGTGTATATACTACATAACAGAGTAGAAAATGGCATTGTATATTTTTTCTGACAGATAATATTCACAGCAATTTTTCTTTAACATTGGGGTGCCAGATAATATTTAGATTTATTTCGATTCGCTTATATATAGAGTTTTTGTATTTTACATGAGAGACATATGGAGTTGTTGTATATACTCCAAAACAGAGTAGAATAGGGCATTGTAAATATTTTCTGAAAAATTTGAATCAGAGCAATTTTCTTTTTAACATTGGTGTGCCTAGAAAATATTTATATTTTTTTCGATTCACGTAAAATTAGAATTTCTGTATTTAAATGAGAGAGCATACTGAGTTGGTTTATATACTCAAAAACAGAGTAGAATAAGGCATTGTATATTTTCTCTAAAAGAGTATATTCAGAGCCATTTTCTTTTAACTTTGGGGCACCTTGATATTATTTAAATTTTTTTCGATTCGCGTAAAATTAGAATTTCGGTATTTTACATGAGAGAGCGTATTGAGTTGGTGTATATACTCCAAAACAGAGTAGACAAGGGCATTGTATATTTTTTCTGACAGATTATATTCAGACAAATTTTGCTTTTAACATTCGGTTGCCTAGATAATATTTAGATTTTTTTCGATTCACGTAAAATTAGAATTTCTGTATTTTACATGAGAGAGCATATTTAGTTGGCGTAAATACTACAAAACAGAGTAGAAAAGGGCATTGTATAATTTTTCTAACAGACTATATTCAGAGCCATTTTTGTTTAACTTTGGGGCATTTAGATATTATTTAGATTTTTATCAATACGCGTAAAATTAGAATTTCAATATTTTACATGAGAGAGCATATTGAGTTGGTGTATATACTACAAAACAGAGTAGATAAGGAAATTGTATATTGTTTCTGAGAGATTATATTCATAGCTATTTTGCTTTAACAATGGGGTGCCTAGATGATGTTTAGATTTTTTTCGAATCGCTTAAATATAGAATTTCTGTATTTTATATGAGAGAGCATATGGAGTTAGTTTATATACTCCAAAACAGAGTAGAATAGGGCATTGTATATTTTTTCTGACAGATTATATTCAGAGAAATTTTGTTTTTAATATTGGGGTGCCTAGATAAAATTAAGATCTTTTCGATTCGGGTAAAATTACAATTTCTGTATTTTACATGAGAGAGTATATTGAGGTGGTGTATATACACCAAAACAGATTCGAATAAGGCATTGTATATTTTTTCTAACAGAGTATATTTAGAGCCATTTTCTTTTAAGTTTCGAGTTCCTAGATATTATTTAGATTTTTTTCGGTTTACGCAAAATTAGAATTTAGGTATTTTACAAGAGAGAGCATATTGAGTTGGTGTATATACTCTAAAATAGAGTAGAAAAGGGCATTGTATATTTTCTCTGACAGATTATGTTCAGAGAAATTTTGCTTTTAACATTGGGGTGCCTAGATAATATTAAAATTTTTTCGATTCAGGTAAAATTAGAATTTCTGTATTTTACATGAGAGAACATACTGTGTTAGTGTATATACTACAAAACAGAGTAGAAAGGGCATTGTATATTTTTTATGACAGGTTATATTCAGAGCAATTTTGCTTTTAACATTGCGGTGCCTAGACAATATTTAGATTTTTTTCGATTCATGTAAAATTAGAATTTCTATATTTTATATGAGAGAGCATACTGAGTTGGTGTATATACTTTAAAACAGAGTAGAATTTGGCATTGTATATTTTTATTTACGGACTACATTCAGAGCCAATTTCTTTAATTTTGGGGCACCTAGATATTATTTAGATTATTTTCAATTTGCGTAAAATTATAATTTCGGTATTTTACATGAGAGAGCATATAGAGTTGGTGTATAGACTCCAAAACAGAGTACAAAAGGGCATTGTATATTTTTTTTGACAGACGATATTCAGAGCAATTTTTGTTTTAACATTAAGGTGCCTAGATATATTTAGACTTTTTTCGACTCACGTAAAATTAGGATTTCTGTGTTTTACATGAGAGAGGATACTGACTGGTGTATATACTCCAAAACAGAGTAGAATAAGGCATTGTATATTTTTTCTAACAGACTATATTCAGAGCCTTTTTCTTTTAACTATTGGGAGCCTGGATATTATTTACATTTTTTCGATTCTTGTAAAATTAGAATTTCTGTATTTTACATGAGAGAGCATATTGAGTTGCTGTATTTATTCCAAAAGAGAATAGAAAATAGAATTATATATTTTTTCTGACAGACTATATTCAGAGCAATTTTGTTTTTAACATTGGGGTGCCTAGATAATATTTAGATTTTTTCGATTCACGTAAAATTAGAATTTCGGTATTTTACATGAGAGAGCATACTGAGTTGGTGTATATACTCCAAAACAGAGTAGAAAGGGCATTGTATATTTTTTCTGACAGATTATATTAAGAGTAATTTCGTTTTTAACATTGGGGTGCCTAGATAATATTTAGATTTTTTTGATTCTGGTAAATTTAGAATTTCTGTATTTTACATGAGAGAGTATACTGAGTTGGTTTATATATTCCCAAACAGAGTAGAATAAGGGATTGTATATTATTTTTAACAGACTATATTCAGCGCCATTTTCTTTTAACTTTAAGGCGACTAGATATTATTTAGATTTTTTTCGATTCGCGTAATATTAGAATTTCTGTATTTTACATGAGAGAGCATATTGAGTTGGTGTATATACTAAAAAAGAAAGTAGAAATGGGCATTGTATATTTTTTCTGACAGATTATATTTAGAGTAATTCTGCTTTTAACATTGGGGTGCCTAGATAATATTTACATTTTTTTCAATTTGCTTAAATATAGAATTTCTGTATTTTACAAGAGAGATCATATTGAGTTCGTGTGTATACTCCAAAACAGAGTAGAATAGGGCATTGTATATTTTTTCTGACAGATTATATTCAGAGCAGTTTTGTTTTTAACATTGGGGTGCCTAGGTAATATTTAGATTTTTTTCGATTCACTTAAATATAGAATTTCTGTATTTTAAAAGAGAGAGCATATGGAGTTGGTGTATATACTCCAAAACTGAGTAGAATAGGGCATTGTATATTTCTTCTGACAGATTATATTCCGACCAATTTTGTTTTAACATTGGGGTGCCTAGATAATATTTATATTTTTCCAATTTTGTTAAAATTAGAATTTCTGTATTTTACATGAGAGAGCATACTGAGTTGGTGTATATACTCCAAAACAGAGTAGAATAAGGCATTGTATATTTTGTCAAACAGACTATATTCAGAGCCATTTTGTTTTAACCTTCGGGCGCCTAGATATTATTTAGATTTTTTTGATTCGTGTAAAATAAAAATATTGATATTTTACATGAGAGAGCCTATTGAGTTGGTGTATATACTACAAAACAAAGTAGAAAAAAGCATTGTATATTTTTTCTGACAGATATTCTTCAGAACAATTTTGCTTTCAACATTGGGTGCCTAGATAATACTTATATTTTTTTCTATTCGCTTAAATATAGAATTTCTGTATTTTTCATGAGAGAGCATATGGAGTTGGTGTATATACTCCAAAACAGAGTAGAATAGGGCATTGTATACTTTTTCTGACAGATTATATTCAGAGAAATTTTGCTTTTAACATTGGGGTGCCTAGATAAAATTTATATTTTTTTCGATTCGCGTAAATATAGAATTTCTGTATTTTACATGAGTGAGTATTGGAGTTGGTGTATATACTTTGAAACAGAGTAGAATACGGCATTGTACATTTTTTCTGACAGATTATATTCAGAGCAATTTTGTTTTTAACATTGGGGTGTCTAGATAATATTTAGAGTTTTTAGATTCACGTAAAATTAGAATTTCGGTATTTTATATGAGAGAGTATACTGAGTTGGTGTATATACTTCAAAACGGAGAAGAATAGGGCATTGTATATTTTTACGGACAAATTATATTCAGAGAAATTTTTTTTTTTAACATTGGGGTGCCTAGATTATATTTAGATTTTTTCGATTCTGGTAAAATTAGAATTTCTGTATTTTACATGACAGAGCACATTGAGCTGGTGTATATATTCCAAGATGGAGTAGAGTAAGCCATTGTATACTTTTTCTAACAGACTATATTCAGCGCAATTTTCTTTTAACTTTGGGGCACCTAGATATTACTTAGAATTTTTTCGATTCGCGTAATATTTGAATTTCAGTATTTTACATGAGAGAGCATATTGAGTTGGTGTATATACTACAAAACAGAGTAGAGAAAGGCATTGTATATTTTTTCTTACAGATTATATTCAGAGCAATTTTGCTTTTAACATCGGGGTGCCTAAATAATATTTAGATTTTTTCGATTCATGTACAATTAGAATTTCTGTATTTTACATGAGAGAGCATACTGAGTTTGTGTATATACTCCAAAACAGAGTAGAATAGGGCATTGTGTATTTTTTCTCACAGATTATATTCAGAGCAATTTTGTTTTTAACATTGGGGTGCCTAGATAATATTTAGATTTTTTCGATTCGGGTAAAATTAGAATTTCTGTATTTTACATGAGAGAGCATACTGAGTTGCTGTTATACTCCAAAAAAGAGTAGAATAAGGCATTGTATATTTTTTCTAACAGACTATATTCAGAGCCATTTTCTTTTAACTTTGGAACGCCTAGATATTATTTAGATTTTTTTTCGTTTCGTGTAAAGTTAGAATATCGATATTTTACATGAAAGAGCTTACTGAGTTGGTGTATATACTCCAAAACACAGTAGAAAAGAACATTGTATATTTTTTCTGACAGATTATATTCAGATCAATTTTGCTTTTATCATTGGGGTGCCTCGATAATATTTTTTTTTAAAATTTTTTATTGGATTATAGGTTTTGGGGTACATGAGCATAGCATGCAAGACAGTTGCGTAGGTACACACATGGCAGTGTGCTTTGCTTTTCTTCTCCCCTTCACCCACATTTGGCATTTCTCCCCAGGCTATTCCTCCCCACCTCCCCCTCCCACTGGCCCTCCCCTTTTCCCCCCAATAGACCCCAGTGTTTAGTACTCCCCTTTCTGTGTCCATGTGTTCTCATTTTTCATCACCCACCTATGAGTGAGAATATGCGGTGTTTCATTTTCTGTTCTTGTGCCAGTTTGCTGAGGATGATGTTCTCCAGATTCATCCATGTCCCTACAAACGACACGAACTCATCATTTCTGATTGCTGCATAATATTCCATGGTGTATATGTGCCACATTTTTCCAATCCAGTCTATTATCAATGGGCATTTGGGTTGATTCCAGGTCTTTGCTATTGTAAACAGTGCTGCAATGAACATTCGTGTACATGTGTCCTTATAGTAGAAAGATTTATAGTCTTTTGGATATATACCCAGTAATGGGATTGCTGGGTCAAATGGAATTTCTATTTCTAAGGCCTTGAGGAATCGCCACACTGTCTTCCACAATGGTTGAACTAATTTACACTCCCACCAACAGTGTGAAAGTGTTCCTTTTTCTCCACATCCTCTCCAGCATCTGTTGTCTCCAGATTTTTTAATGATCGCCATTCTAACTGGCGTGAGATGGTATCTCAATGTGGTTTTGATTTGCATCTCTCTGATGACCAGTGACGATGAGCATTTTTTCATATGATTGTTGGCCTCATATATGTCTTCTTTCGTAAAGTATCTGTTCATATCCTTTGCCCACTTTTGAATGGGCTTGTTTGTTTTTTTCCTGTAAATCTGCTTGAGTTGTTTGTAAATTCTGGATATCAGCCCTTTGTCAGATGGGTAGACTGCGAAAATTTTTTCCCATTCTGTTGGTTGCCGATCCACTCTAGTGACTGTTTCTTTTGCCGTGCAGAAGCTGTGAAGTTTCATTAGGTCCCATTTGTCTATTTTGGCTTTTGTTGCCAAAGCTCTTGGTGTTTTGTTCATGAAGTCCTTGCCTACTCCTATGTCCTGGATAGTTTTGCCTAGATTTCCTTCTAGGGTTTTTATGGTGCCAGGTCTTATGTTTAAGTCTTTAATCCATCTGGAGTTAATTTTAGTGTAAGGTGTCAGGAAGGGGTCCAGTTTCTGCTTTCTGCACATGGCTAGCCAGTTATCAAAACACCATTTGTTAAACATGGAATCCTTGCCCCATTGCTTGTTTTTGTCAGGTTTATCAAAGATTGTATAGTTGTATGTATGTTGTGTTGCCTCTGGTGCCTCCGTTTTGTTCCATTGGTCTATATCTCTGTTTTGGTACCAGTACCATGCTGTTTTGATTACTGTAGCCTTGTAGTATAGCCTGAAATCCGGCAGTGTGATGCCCCCCGCTGTGTTCTTTTTGCTTAGAATTGACTTGGCTATGCGGGCTCTCTTTTGGTTCCATATGAAGTTCATTGTGGTTTTTTCCAGTTCTGTGAAGAAAGTCAATGGTAGCTTGATGGGGATAGCGTTGATTCTGTAAATTACTTTGGGCAGTATAGCCATTTTCACGATATTAATTCTTCCTAACCATGAACATGGAATGTTTCTCCATCTGTTTGTGTCCTCTCTGATTTCGTTGAGCAGTGGTTTGTAGTTCTCCTTGAAGAGGTCCCTTACGTTCCTTGTGAGTTGTATTCCAAGGTATTTTATTCTTTTTGTAGCAATTGCAAATGGCAGTTCGCTCTTGATTTGGCTTTCTTTAAGTCTGTTATTGGTGTAGACGAATGCTTGTGATTTTTGCACATTGATTCTATATCCTGAGACTTTGCTGAAGTTGATTATCAGTTTCAGGAGTTTTTGGGCTGAGGCGAAGGGGTCTTCTAGGTATACTATCATGTCGTCTGCAAATAGAGACAATTTGGCTTCCACCTTTTCTATTTGAATACCCTTTATTTCTTTTTCTTGCCTGATTGCTCTGGCTAGAACTTCCAGTACTGTATTGAATAGGAGTGGTGAGAGAGGGCATCCTTGTCTAGTACCAGATTTCAAAGGGAATGCTTCCAGTTTTTGCCCATTCAGTATGATATTGGCTGTTGGTTTGTCATAAATAGCTTTTATTACTTTGAGATACATTCCATCGATACCGAGTTTATTGAGGGTTTTTAGCATAAAGGGCTGTTGAATTTTGTCAAATGCCTTCTCTGCGTCAATTGAGATAATCATGTGGTTTTTGTTTTTGGTTCTGTTTATGTGGTGAATTATGTTGATAGACTTGCATATGTTGAACCAGCCTTGCATCCCTGGGATGAATCCTACTTGGTCATGATGAATAAGTTTTTTGATTTGCTGTTGCAATCGGCTTGCCAATATTTTATTGAAGATTTTTGCATCTATGTTCATCATGGATATTGGCCTGAAGTTTTCTTTTCTCGTTGGGTCTCTGCCGGGTTTTGGTATCAGGATGATGTTGGTCTCATAAAATGATTTGGGAAGGATTCCCTCTTTTTGGATTGTTTGAAATAGTTTTAGAAGGAATGGTACCAGCCCATCTGGACCTGGGCTTTTTTTGTGAGGTAGGCTCTTAATTGCTGCCTCAACTTCAGACCTTGTTATTGGTCTATTCATAGTTTCAGCTTCCTCCTGGTTTAGGCTTGGGAGGACACAGGAGTCCAGGAATTTATCCATTTCTTCCAGGTTTACTAGTTTATGTGCATAGAGTTGTTTGTAATATTCTCTGATGATGGTTTGAATTTCTGTGGAATCTGTGGTGATTTCCCCTTTATCATTTTTTATTGCATCTATTTGGTTGTTCTCTCTTTTATTTTTAATCAATCTGGCTAGTGGTCTGTCTATTTTGTTGATCTTTTCAGAAAACCAGCTCTTGGATTTATTGATTTTTTGAAGGGTTTTTCGTGTCTCAATCTCCTTCAGCTCAGCTCTGATCTTAGTAATTTCTTGTCTTCT
Source organism: Callithrix jacchus (assembly GCF_049354715.1). Classification (NCBI taxonomy): domain Eukaryota; kingdom Metazoa; phylum Chordata; class Mammalia; order Primates; family Cebidae; genus Callithrix; species Callithrix jacchus. The sequence goes on from NC_133514.1 coordinate 122,941,060, forward strand.
GCTGGGTTTTGAGTTTTTTTGATCTTGCTCCTCTAGCTCTTTCAATTTTGACGATAGGGTGTCAATTTTGGATCTCTCCATTCTCCTCATATTGGCACTTATTGCTATATACTTTCCTCTAGAGACTGCTTTAAATGTGTCCCAGAGGTTCTGGCACGTTGTGTCTTCGTTCTCATTGGTTTCGAAGAACTTCTTTATTTCTGCCTTCATTTCGTTGTTTACCCAGTCAACATTCAAGAGCCAGTTGTTCAGTTTCCATGAAGCTGTGCGGTTCTGGGTCGGTTTCTGAATTCTGAGTTCTAACTTGATTGCACTATGGTCTGAGAGGCTGTTTGTTATGATTTCAGTTGTTTTGCATTTGTTGAGCAGTGCTTTACTTCCAATTATGTGGTCAATTTTAGAGTAGGTGTGATGTGGTGCCGAGAAGAATGTGTATTCTGTGGATTTGGGGTGGAGAGTTCTGTAAATGTCCACCAGGTTTGCTTGCTCCAGGTCTGAGTTCAAGCCCTGGGTATCCTTGTTGATTTTCTGTCTGGTTGATCTGTCTAGTATTGACAGTGGAGTGTTAAAGTCTCCCACTATTATGGTGTGGGAGTCCAAGTCCTTCTGTAAGTCACTAAGAACTTGCCTTATCTATCTGGGTACTCCTGTGTTGGGTCCATATATGTTTAGGATCGTTTGCTCTTCTTGTTGTATCGATCCTTTTACCATTATGTAATGGCCTTCTTTGTCTCTTTTGATCTTTGTTGCTTTAAAGTCTATTTTATCAGAGATGAGAATTGCAACTCCTGCTTTTTTTTGCTTTCCATTAGCTTGGTAAATCTTCCTCCATCCCTTTATTTTGAGCCTTTGTGTATCCTTGCATGTGAGATGGGTTTCCTGGATACAGCACACTGATGGGTTTTGGATTTTTATCCAATTTGCCAGTCTGTGTCTTTTGATTGGTGCATTTAGTCAATTTACATTTAGGGTTAATATTGCTATGTGTGAATTTGATACTGCCATTTTGCTTTTAACATTGGGGTGCCTACATAATATTTAAATTTTTTCGATTCAGGTAAAATAAGAATTTCTCTATATCACATAAGAGAGCATACTGAGTTGGTGTATATACTCTAAAACAGGACAGAAAAGTGCATTGTATATTTTTTCTGACAGAGTATATTAAGAGCAATTTTGCTTTTCACATTGGGGTGCCTAGATAATATTTATATATTTTGCGATTCACTTAAATATAGAATTTTTGTATTTTACATGAGAGAGCATATTTATTTGGTGTATATACTTCAAAACAGAGTAGAAAAGTGCATTGTATATTTTTTCTGACAGATTATATTCAGAGCAATTTTGCTTTTAGCATTGGGGTGCCTAGATAATATTTAGATTTTTTTTCGATTCATGTAAAATTTGAATTTCGGTATTTTATATGAGAGAGCATATTGAGTTGGTGTATATACTCCAAAACAGAGTAGAGAAAAGCATTTTACATTTTTTCTGACAGACTATATTCAGAGCAATTTTGCTTTTAACAATGGGTTGCCTAGATAATATTTAGATTTTTTTTTGTTTCAAGTAAAATTAGAATTTCGGTATTTTACATGAGAGAGCATACTGAGTTGATTTATATACTCCAAAACAGAGTAGAATAGGGAATGTATATTTTTCTGACAGATTATATTCAGAGCAATTTGGTTTTTATCATTGGGGTGCCTAGATAATATTTAGATTTTCTTCGATTCATATAAAATTAGAATTTCGTTATTTTATATGAGAGAGGAAACCGAGTGGATGTATATATTCCAAAACAGAGTAGAATAGGGCATTGTATATTTTTTCTGATAGAATATATTCAGAACAATTTTGCTTTAACACTGGGGTGCCTAGATGCTATTTAGATATTTTCGATTCGGGTAAAATTAGAATTTCTGTATTTTACAAGAAAGAGCATACTGAGTTGGTGTATATACTCTAAAACAGAGTCGAAAGGGGCACTGTATATTTTTTTTCTGACAGACTATATTCAGATCTATTTTGCTTTTAACATTGGAGTGCCTAGATAATATTTAGATTTTTTTCAATTTGCTAAACATAGAATTTCTGTATTTTACCTGAGAGAGCATATGGAGTTGGTGTATATACTCCAAAACAGAGTAGAATAGGGCATTGTATATATTTTCTGACAGACTATATTAAGAACCATTTTCTTTGAATTTTGAGGCGCCTAGATATTATTTAGATTATTTTCAATTTGCATAAAATTAGAATTTCTGTATTTTACATGAGAGAGCATATTGAGTTAGTGTATATACTACAAAACAAAATAAAAAAGGGCATTTTATATTTTTTTTGACAGATTATATTCAGAGCAATTTTACTTTTAACATTGGGGTGCTTAGGTAATATTTAGATTTTTTTCGATTCGCTTTAATATAAAATATCTGTATTTTACATGAGAGAGCATACTGAGTTGGTGTATATACTCCAAAACAGAGTCTAAAAGGGCATTGTATATTTTTTCTGACTGACTCTATTCAGATCTATTTTTCTTTTAACATTGGGGTGCCTAGATAATATTTAGATTTTTTTCGATTCGCTAAATATACAATATCAGTATTTTACCTGAGACAGCATATGGAGTTGGTGTATATACTCCAAAGCAGAGTAGAATGTTGCATTGAATATTTTTTCTGACAGACTATATTCAGAGCCATTTTCTTTTAACTTCGGGGCGGCTAGATATTATTTAGATTATTTTCAATTCGCATAAAATTAGAATTTCTGTATTTTACATGAGAGAGCATATTGAGTTGGTGTGTATACTACAAAACAGAATAGAAAAGGGCATTTTATATTTTTTCTGACAGATTATATTCAGAGCAATTTTACTTTTAACATTGGGGTGCCTAGATAATAGATTTTTTTTGATTCGCTTTAATATAGAATTTCTGTATTTTATGTGAGAGGACATACTGAGTTGGTGTATATACTCCAAAACAAAGTAGAATAGGACATTGTTTATTTTTTCTGACAGTTTATATTCAGAGAAATTTTGTTTTTAACATTGGGGTAGCTATATATTATTTAGATATTTTTCGATTCACATAAAATTAGAATTTTGGTATTTTACATGAGAGAGCATACTAAGTTTGTGTATATACTCCAAAACAGGGTAGGATAAGGCATTGTATGTTTCTTTAACAGACTATATTCAGACCCATTTTATTTTATATTTGGGGCGCATTGATATTATTTAGATTTTTTTCGATTCGCGTAAAATTTGAATTTCGGTATTTTACATGAGAGAGCATACTGAGTTTGTGTATATACTCCAAAACAGAGTAGAATAAGGCATTGTATATTTTTTCTAACAGACTATGTTCAAAGCCATTTTCTTTTAACTTTGAGGCGCCTAGATATTATTTAGATTTTTTTTCTGATTCACGTAAAATTAGAATTTCGGTATTTTACATGAGAGAGCATATGGAGTTGGTGTATATACTCAAAACAGAGTAGAAAAGGGCATTGTATATTTTTTATAACAGATTATATTTAGAGAAATTTCGCTTTTAACATTGGGGTGCCTAGATAATATTTAGATTGTTTTCGATTCACGTAAAATTAGAATTTCGGTATTTTACATGAGAGAACATACTGAGTTGGTGTATATACTCCAAAACAGAGTAGAATAAGGCATTGTGTATTTTTTCTAACAGACTATATTCAGAGCTATTTTCTTTTAACTTTGGAACGCCTAGATATTATTTAGATTTTTTTCGATTCGCGTAAAATTAGAATTTCGGTTTCTTATATGAGAGAGCATATTGAGTTGGTGTATATACCCCAAAACAGAGTAGAATCGGACACTGTATATTTTTCCTGACAGATTACACTGAGACCAATTTTGTTTTTAACATTGGGGTGCCTAGATAATATTTAGATTTTTTTCGATTCACTTAAATATAGAATTTCTGTATTTTACATGAGAGAGCATATGAAGTTGGTTTATATACTCCAAAACAGAGTAGAATAGGGCATTTTATATGTTTTCTGACATATTATATTCAGAGAAATTTTGTTTTTAACATTGGGGTGCCTAGATAAGATTTAGATTTTTTCGATTCGTGTCAAGTTAGAATTTCGGTATTTTACATGAGAGAGCATACTGAGTTGGTTTATATACTACAACACAAAGTAGAATAAGTCATTGTATATTTTTTATAACAAACTATATTCAGAGTAATTTTCTTTCAACTTTGGGGCGTCTAGATATTATTAAGATTTTTTACCGATTCGCGTAAAATTAGAATTTCGGAATTTTACATGACAGAGCATATTGAGTTGGTGTATATACTCCAGAACAGCGTAGAAAAGGGCATTTTATATTTTTTCTGACAGATCATATTCAGAGCAATTTTGCTTTTAACATTGGGGTGCCTAGATAATATTTAGATATTTTCGATTCGCTTAAATATAGAATTTCTGTATTTTACACGAGAGAGCATATGGAGGTGGTGTATATACTCCAAAACAAAGTAGAATAGGGCATTTTATATGTTTTTTGAAAGATTATATTCAGAGAAATTTTGTTTTTAACATTGGGGTTCCTAGATAATATTTAGATTTTTTTGATTCTGGTCAAATTTTAATTTCGGTATTTTACATGAGAGATCTTATTGAGTTGGTGTATATACTCCAAAACAAATTAGAATAAGGCATTGTATATTTTTTATAACAGACTATATTCAGAGCCATTTTCGTTTAACTTTTAGGCGTCTAGATATTATTAAGATTTTTTACCGATTCGCGTAAAATTAGAATTTCGGTATTTTACATGAGAGAGCATATTGAGTTGGTTTATATACTCTAAAATATAGTAAAAAATGGCTTGTATATTATTTCTGACCGATTATATTCAGAGCAATTTTGCTTTTAACATTAGCGTGCCTAGAAAATATTTAGATTTTTCTCGATTCGCTTAAATATAGAATTTCTGTATTTCACATGAGAGAGCATATGGAGTTGTTGTATATACTCGAAAACAGTAGAATAGGGCATTGTATATTTTTTCTGACATATTATATTCAGAGCAACTATGTTTTTAACATTGAGGTGCCTAGATAATATTTAGATTTTTTCGATTCGGGTAAAATTAGAATATCTGTATTTTACATGAGAGAGCATACTGAGTTGGTGTATATACTCCAAAACAGAGTAGAATTAGGCATTGTATATTTTTTCCAAAAGACTATGTTCAGAGCCATTTTCTTTTAACTTTGGGGCGACTAGATATTATTTAGATTTTTTTTGATTCACGTAAAATTAGAATTTCGGTATTTGACATGAGAGAGCTTATTGAGTTGGTGTATATACTCCAAAAAAAAGTAGAAAAGGGCATTCTATATTTTCTCTAAGAAATTATATTCATAGCAATTTTGCTTTTAACATTGGGGTGCTAGATAATGTTTAGATTTTTTTCGTTTCACGTAAAATTAGAATTTCGGTATTTTACATGAGAGAGCATAATGAGTTGGTGTATATACTACAAAACTGAGTAGAATAAGGCATTGTATATTTTTTATAGGAGTCTATATTCAGAGCCATTTTCATTTAACTTTGGGGCGCCTAGATATATTTTTGATTTTTTTTGATTCCCTTAAAATTAGAATTTCGGTATTTTTCATGAGAGAACATATTGAGTTGGTGTATATTTTTCAAAACAGAGTAGAAAAGAACATTGTATATTTTTTCTGACAGATGACATTCAGAGCAATTTTGCTTTTAACATTCGGGTACCTAGATAATATTTAGATTTTTTTCGATTCACTTAAATATAAAATTTCTGTATTTTACATGAGAGAGCATATGGAGTTGGTGTATATACGTCAAAACAGAGTAGAATAAGGCATTGTATGTTTTTTCTAACAGACTATATTTAGAGCCATTTTCTATTAACTCTGAAGCCCCTAGATATTATTTAGATTTTTTTCAATTCACGTAAAATTAGAATTTCGGTATTTTACATGAGAGAACATAATGAGTGTTGTATATACTCCAAACAGAGTAGAAAAGGGCATTGTATATCTTTTCCGACAGATTATATTCAGAGAAATTTTGGTTGTAACATTGAGGTGCCTAAATAATATTAAATTTCTTTCGATTCAGGCAAAATTTGAATTTCGGTATTTTAAATGAGAGAGAACACTGAGTTGGTGTTTGTACTCCAAAACAAAGTAGTAAAAAGCATTGTATATTTTTTTGACAGATTATATTTAGAGCAATTTTATTTTTAACATTGGGGTGCCTAGATAGTACTTAGGTTTTTTCAATTCGGGTAAAATTTGAATTTTGGGATTTTACATGAGAGAGCATACTGAGTGGGAGTATATACTGCGAAACAAAGTAGAATAGGGCCTTGTATATTTTGTCTGACAGATTATATTCAGAGCAATGTTGTTTTTAAAATTGGGGTCCCTAGATAATATTTAGATTTTTTTCGATTCATGTAAAATTAGAATTTCTGTATTTTACATGAGAGAGCATATTGAGTTGGTGTATATGCTCCAAAACAGAGTAGAATAACGCATTGTATATTTTTTTAACAGACTATATTCAGAGGCATTTTCTTTTAACTTTGGGGCGCCTAGATATTATTTAGATTTTTTTCGATTCACGTAAAATTAGAATTTTGGTATTTTACATGAGAGAGCATTCTGAGTTTGTGTATATACTACATACAAGAGTAGAATAAGACATTGTATTTTTTGTATAACAAACTATATTCAGAGCCATTTTCTTTTAACTTTCGGGCACCTAGATATTATTTAAATCTTTTTCGATTCGCTTAAACTTAGAATTTCTGTATTTTACATGAGAGAGCATAGTGAGATAGTGTATATACTCCAAAAAAGAGTAGAAAAAAGCATTGTATATTTTTTCTGAGAGATTATATTCAGAGCAATTTTGCTTTTAACATTGGGGTGCCTAGATAATATTTAGATTTTTTTCGATTCACGTAAATTTAGAATTTCGGTATTTTACATGAGAGAGCGTGCTGAGTTGGTGTATATACTCCAAAACAGAGTGGAAAAGGGCATTGTATATTTTCTCTAAAAAAGTGTATTCAGAGCCATTTTCTTTTAACTTTGGGGCAACTAGATATTATGTAGATTTTTTTCAATTCGCTTAAATTAGAATTTCAGTATTTTATGTGAGAGAGCATATTGAGTTGGTGTATATACTCAAAAACAGAGTAGAAAAGGGCATTGTATATGTTTTCTGACAGATTAAATTTAGAGCAATTTTGCTTTTAACATTGGGGTGCCTAGATAATATATAGATTTTTTTCGTTTCGCTTAAATATAGAATTTCTATATATTACATCAGAGAGAATATGGAGTTGGTGTATATACTCCAAAACAAAGTAGAATAGGGCATTGTATATTTTCTCTAACAGACTATATTCAGAGCCATTTTCTTTTAACTTTGGGGCGCCTAGATATTATTTAGATTTATTTGATTCACATAAAATTACAATTTCGGTATTATACATGAGAGAGAATATTGAGTTGGTGTATATAATCCAAAACAGAGTAGAAAAGGGCATTGTATATATTTTCTTACAGATTATATTCAGAGAAATTTTGCTTATAACATTGGGGTGCCTAGATAATATTTAGATATTTGTCGATTCACGTAAATTTAAAATTTCGGTATTTTACATGAGACAGTAGCCTGAGTTGGTGTATATACTCCAAACAAAGTGGAATAGGGCACTGTATATTTTTTCTAACAGTTTATACTTCAGAGAAAATTTATTTTAACACTGAGGTGCCTCGATAATATTTAGATTTTTTTCGATTCACGTAAAATTAGAATTTCGGTATTTTACATGAGAGAGCATACTGAGTTCGTGTATATACTCCAAAAGAGAGTAGATTAGGGCATTGTATATTTTTTCTGACAGATTATATTAAGTACAATAATGTTTTTAACATTGGGTTGCCTAGATAATATTTAGATTTTTTCGATTCGGGTAAAATTAGAATTTCTGTATTTTACATGAGAGAGCATATTGAGTTGGTGTATATACTAGAAAACAGGGTAGAAAAGGGCATTGTATATTTTTTCTGACAGATTATATTCAGTTTAATTTTTCTTTTAACATTGGGGTGCCTAGATAATATTTACATTTTTTTCGATTCACATACATTTAGAATTTCGATATTTTACATGAGAGAGCATATGGAGTTGGTGTATATACACAAAAACAGAGTACAATAGGGCATTGTATATTTTCTCTGACAGATTATATTCAGAGAAATTTTTTTTTATTATTGTTTTGCCTACATAATATTTAGATTTTATTCGATTCATGTAAAATTAGAATTTCTGTATTTTACATGAGAGAGCCTATTGAGTTGGTGTATATTCTCCAAAACAGAGTAGAATAAGGCATTGTATATTTTCCCTAACAGACTATATTCAGAACCATTTTCTTTTAACTTTGGGGCATCTAGATATTATTTAGATTTTTTTCGATTCACGTAAAATTAGAATTTTTATATTTTACATTAGAGAAAATATTGAGTGGGTGTATATACTCCAAAACAAAGTAGAAAAGGGCATTGTATATTTTTTCTGAGAGATTGTATTCAGAGCACTTTTGCTTTTAACATTGGGGTGCCTAGAAAATATTTAGATTTTTTTCGAATCACGTAAAATTAGAATTTCGGTATTTTACATGATAGAGCATACTGAGTTGGTGTACATACTCCAAAACAGAGTGGATTAAGGCATTGTATATTTTTTCTAACAGACTATATTCAGAGCCATTTTCTTTTAACTTTGGGACACCTTGATATTATTTAGATTTTTTTCGATTTGCGTAAAATTAGAATTTCGGTATTTTAAATGAGAGAGCATATGAAGTTGGTGTATATAGTAGGAAACAGAGTAGAGTAAGGAATTTTATATTTTTTCTGACAGATTACATTCAGAGCAATTTTGTTTTAACATTGGGGTGCCTAGAAAATATTTAGATTTTCTTCGATACGCTTCAATATAGAATTTCTGTATATTACATGAGAGAACATATGGAGTTGGTGTATATACTCCAAAACAGAGTAGAATAGGGCATTGTATATTTTGTGTGAGAGATTATATTCAGAGAAATTTTATTTTTAACATGGTGGTGCCTAGATAATATTTAGATTGTTTTTGATTCACGTAAAATTAGAATTTCGGTGTTTTACATGAGAGAGCATACTGAGTTGGTGTATATACACCAAAACAGAGTAGAAAAGGGCTTTGTATATTTTTTCTGACAGATTATGTTCAGAGAAATTTTGTTTTTAACATTGGGGTGGCAAGATAAAATTTAGATTTTTTTCGATTCTCTTAATTATAGAATTTCTGTATTTTACATGAGAGAGCATATGGTGTTGGTGTATATACTCCAAAACAAAGTAGAATAAGGCATTGTATATTTTCTCTAGCAGACTATATTCAGAGACTTTTTTTTTAACTTCGGGGTGCCTAGATATTATTTAGATTTTTCAATTCACGTAAATTTAGAATTTGGATATTTTTCATGACAGAACATATTGAGTTGGTGTATATACTACAAAACAGAGTAGAAAAGGGAATTGTATATTTTTTATGACAGATTATATTCAGAACAAGTTGGTTTTTGACATTGGGGTGCCTAGATAATATTTAGAATTTTATCGATTCGCTTAAATATAAATATCTGTATTTTACATGAGAGAGCATATTGAGTTGGTGTATATACTCCAAAACAGAGTAGAATAGGGTATTTTATATTTTCTTTGACAGATTATATTCATAGCAATTTGGTTTTTAACATTGGGGTGTCTAGATAATATTTAGATTTTTTCGATTCAAGTAAAATCAGAATTTCTGTATTTTACATGAGAGAGCATATGGAGTTGGTGTATATACTCCAAAAGAGAGTAGAAAAGGGCATTGTATATTTTTTCTGACAGATTATTTTCAGAGCAATTTTGCTATTAACATTGGGGTGCCTAAATAATATATAATTTTTTTTCAATTCCCTTAAATATACATTTTCTGTATTTTACATGAGAGAGCATACCGCGTTGGTGTATATACTCCAAAACTAAGTAGAAAAGGGTATTGTATATTTTCTCTGACAGATTATATTCAGAGCAATTTTGCTATTAACATTCGGGTGCCTAGATAATATATAGATTATTTTCGATTCTCTTAAATATAGATTTTCTGCACTTTACATGAGAGAGCTTATGGAGTTGGTGTATAAAATCCAAAACATAGTAGAATAGGGCATTGTATATTTTTTCTGAAAGATTTTACTCAGAGCAATATTGTTTTTCACATTGGGGTGCCTAGAAAATATTTAGATTTTTTTCAATTCGCTTAAATATATCATTTCTGTATTTTATTTGAGAGAGCATATGGAGTTGGTGTATATATTCGAAAATAGAGTAGAATAGGGCATTGTATTTTTTTTCTGACAGATTATATTCAGAGCAATTTTGTTCTTAACATTGGGGTGCGTAGATAATATTTAGAATTTTTCTATTCGGGTAAAATTAGAATTTCGGTATTTTTCATGAGAGAGCGTATGGAGTTGATGTATATACTTCAAAACAGACTAGAAATGTGCATTTTATATTTTTTCTGACAGATTATGTTCAGAGCAATTTTGTGTTTAACATTGTTGTGCCTAGATAATATTTAGATTTTTTTCGATTCGCTTAAATATAGAATTTCTCTATTTTACATGAGAGAGAATACGGAGTTGGTGTATATACTCCAAAAAAGAGCAGAAAAGAGCATTGTATATTTTCTCTGACAGATTATATTCAGAGCAATTTTGTTTTTAACATTGGGCTGACTACATAATACTTAGATTTTTTCGATTCCAGTAAAATTAGGATTTCTGTATTTTACATGAGAGAGCACACTGACTTGGTGTATATACTCCAAAAGAGAGTAGAATAAGGCATTGTATATTTTTTCTAACAGAATATACAGAACCATTTTATTTTAACTTTGAGGCGCCCAGATATTATTTAGATTTTTTTGATTCGTGTAAAATTAAAATTTCAGTATTTTACAGAGAGAGCATATTTAGTTGTTGTATATACTCCAAAAAAGAGTAGAAAAGAACATTGTATATTTTTTCTTACACATTATGTTCAGAGCAATTTTGTTTTTAACATTGGTGTGCCTAGATAATATTTAGATTTTTCTCGATACACGTAAAATGAAAATTTCGGTATTTTACATGAGAGAGCATACTGAGATGGTGTATATACTCAAAAACAGAGTAGAATAGGGCATTGTATTTTTTTCTGACAGATTATATTCAGAGCAATTTTGTTTTCAACATTGGGGTGCCTAGATAATATTTAGATTTTTTTTGATTTGGGTGAAATTAGAATTTCTGCATTTTACATGAGAGAGCATATGGAGTTGGTGAATATACTACAAAACAGAGTACAAAAGGGCATTGTATATTTTTTCTGACAGATTATATTCAGAGCAATTTTGCTTCTAACATTTGGGTGACTAGATAATATTTAGATTTTTTTCGATTCGCTTAAATATAGAATTTCTCTTTTTCAGATGAGAGTGCATATGGTGTGGTTGTATATACTCCAAAAGAGAGGACAACAGGGCATTGTATATTTTTTCTGACAGATTATATTCAGAGCAATATTGTTTTTAACACTGGGGTGCCTAGAAAATATTTAGGTTTTTTTCGATTCAAGTAAAATTAGAATTTCTGGATTTTACATGAGAGAGCTTACTGAGTTGGTGTATATACTCCAAAACAGAGTGAAATAAGGCATTGTATATTTTTTCTAACAGACTATATACAGAGCCATTTTATTTTAACTTTGGGGCACCGAGATATTATTTAGATTTTTTTCGATTCGTGTAAAATTAGAATTTTGGTAATTTACATGAGAGAGCATATTGAGTTGGTGTATATACTCCAGAACAAAGTAGAAAAGGGCATTGTATATTTTTTTCTGACACATTATATTCAGAGCAATTTTGTTTGTAACATTGAGGTGCCTAGAAAATATTTAGATTTTTTCGATTCGGGCAAAATTCAAATTTCTGTATTTTACAGGATAGAGCACACTGAGTTGGTGTATATACTCAAAAACAGAGTAGAATAAGTAATTGTATATTTTCTCTAAGAGACTATATTCAGAGCCATTTTCTTTTAACTTTGGGGCGCCTAGATATTATTTAAATTTTTTTCGATTCATGTAAAATTAGAATTTCGGTATTTTACAAGAGAGAGCATATTGAGTTGGTTTATATACTCCAAAATAGAGTAGAAAACGGCACTTTACATTTTTTCTGACAGATTATATTCAGACCAATTTTGCTTTTAACATTGGGGTGCCTATAAGACATTTAGATTTTTTTCGATTCGCTTAAATATAGAATTTCTGTATTTTACGTGAGAGAGCATATGGAGTTGGTGTATATACTCCAAAACAGAGTAGAATAGGGCATTGTATATTTATTCTGACAGGCTATATTCAGAGCAATTTTGTTTATAAAATTGGGGTTCCTAGATAATATTTAGATATCTTTCGACTCGCTTAAATATGGAATTTCTGTATTATATATGAGAGAGTATATGGAGTTGGTGTATATACTTTAAAACAGAGTAGAATAGGGCATTGTATATTTTTTCTGACAGATTATATTCAGAGCAATTTGTTTTTAACATTGGGGTGCCTAGATAATTAGATTTTTTCGATTCGGGGAAAATTTGAATTTCGTTATTTTACATTAGAGAGCATACTGAGTTGGTCTGTATACTCCAAAACAGAGTAGAATAGGGCATTGTATAGTTTTTCTGACAGACTATATTCAGAGTAATTTTGATTTTATAATTGGGGTGCCTAGATAATACTTAGATTTTTTTTTATTCGCTTAAGTATACAATTTCTATGTTTTACATTAGAGAGCATATGGGGTTGGTGTATATAATCCAAAACAGAGTAGAATAAGGCATTGTATATTTTCTCTAACAGACTATATTCAGAGCCATTTCTTTTTAACTTTGGGGCACCTAGATATTATTTAGATTTTTTCGATTCGCGTAAAATTTGAATTCAGATATTTTACATGAGAGAGCATATTGAGTTGATTTATATACTACAAAACAGAGTAGAAAAGGGCATTGTATATTTTTTATGACAGATTATATTCAGAGCAAGTTGGTTTTTAACATTGGGGTGCCTAGATAATATTTAGATTATTTCGATTCAAGTAAAATTAGAATTTCTTTATTTTACATGAGAGAGGATATTGAGTTCGTGTATATACTACAAAACAGAGTACAAAAGGGCATTGTATATTTTTTCTAACAGACTATATTCAGAGCTATTTTGCTTTTAACATTCGGGTGCCTAGATAATATCTAGATTTCTTTTGATTCACGTAAATTTATTATTTCGGTATTTAACATTCGAGAGCATACTGAGTTGGTGTATATTCACCAAAACAGAGTAGAATTAGCTATTGTATTTTTTTTCTAACAGACTATATTCAGAGCGATTTTCTTTTAACTTTGGGGCGCCTAGATATTATTTAGATTTTTTTCGATTCACATAAATTTAGAATTTCAGTACTTTACAAGAGAGATCATATTGAGTTGGTGTATATAATACAAAACAGAGGAAATAAGGGCATTGTATATGTATTCTGACAGATTATATTCAGAGCAATTTTGCTATTAACATTCGGGTGCCTAGAATATATTTAGATTTTTTTCGATTCACGTAAAATTAGAATGTCTGTATTTTACATGAGAGAGCATACTGAGTTAGTGTATATACTCCAAAACAAAGTAGAATAAGGCATGGTATATTTTTTCTAACAAAATATATTAAGAGCCATTTTCTTTTAACTTTGGGGCGCCTAGATATTATTTAGATTTTTTTCGATTCGTGTAAAATTATAATTTCGGTATTTTACATGGGAGAGCATATTGAGTTGGTGTATATACTCCAAAACAGATTAGAAAAGTGCATTGTATATTTTTTTAACCGATTATATTCAGAGCAATTTTGCTTTAAAAATTGGGGTGCGTAGATAAAATATAGATTTTTTCGATTCGGGTGAAATTAGAATTTCTGTATTTTACATTAGAGAGCACACTGAGTTTGTGTATATACGCGAAAACAGAGTAGAATAAGGCATTGTATATTTTTTCTAACAGACTATATACAGAGCCATTTTATTTTAACTTTGTGGCGCCTGGATAATATTTAGATTGTTTTCGATTGGCGTAAAATTAGAATATCTGTATTTTACATGAGAGAGCATATTGAGTTGGTTTATATACTCCAAAACAGAGTAGAAAGAGGCATTGTATATTTTTCTCTGACAGATTATATTCAGAGCAATTTTGTTTTTATCATTCAGGTGCCTAGATAATATTTAGATTTTTTTCGATTCGCTTAAATATAGAATTTCTGTATTTTACATGAGAGAGCATATGCAGTTGGTCTATATACACCAAAACACAGTAGAATAGGGGATTGTTTAATTTTTCTGGCAGATTATGTTCAGAGCAATTTTTTCTCACATTGGGGTGCCTAGATAATATTTAGATTTATTTCGATTCGCTTTTATATAGCATTTCTGTATTTTACAATAGAGAGCATATTGAGTTGGTGTATATATTTTAAAACAGAGTAGAAAAGGGCATTGTATATTTTTTCTGAAAGATTATATTCAGAGCAATTTTGCTTTTAACATTGGGGAGCCTAGATAATATTTAGATTTTTTTCGATTCGTTTACATATAGAATTTCTGTGTTTTACATGAGAGAGCATATGGAGTTGGTGTATATAATCCAAAACAGAGTAGAATAACGCATTGTATATTTTTTCTAACAGACTATATTCAGAACCATTTTCTTTTAACTTTGGGGCGTCTAGATATAATTTAGATTATTTTTGATTCGGGTAAAAGTAGAATTTCAGTATTATACATGAGAGAGCATATTAAGTTTGTGTATATAAAACAAAACAGAGTAGAAAAAACATTGTATATTATTTCTGACAGATTATATTCAGCGGAATTTTGTTTTTAACATTGGAGTGCCTAGATAATATTTAGATTTTTTTCAATTCATGTAAATTTAGAATTTCGGTATTTCACATGAGAGAGCATACTGAGTTGGTGTATATACCCCAAAACAGAGTAGAATAAGGCATTGTATATTTTTTCTGACAGATTATATTCAGAGTAATTTTGTTACTAACATTGGGGTGCCTAGATAATATTTAGATTTTTTCGATTCGGGTAAAATTTGTATTTCTGTATTTTACATGAGAGAGCATACTAAGTTGGTGTATATACTACAAAACAGAGTAGAAAAGGGCATTGTATATATTTTCTGACAGATTATATTCAGAGCAATTTTGCTTTTAACATTGGGTTGCCTAGATAATATTTAGAATTTTTTCGATTCACGTAAAATTAGAATTTGGTATTTTAAAAGAGAGATCATACTGAGTTGGTTTATATACTCCAAAACAGAGAAGAATAGGGCATTGTATATTTTTTCAGACAAATTTTATTCAGAGCAATTTTGTTTTTAGCACTGCGGTGCCTAGAAAATATTTAGATTTTTTCAATTAGGGTAAAATTAGAATTTCTGTATTTTATATGAGAGAGCATACTGAGTTTGTGTATATAGTACAAAACAGAGTAGAAAAGGGCATTGTATATTTTTTCTGACAAACTATATTCAGAGCAATCTTGGTGTTAACATTTGGGTGCCTAGATAATATTTAGATTTGTTTCGATTCGCTTAAATATAGAAATTCTGTATTTTACATCAGAGAGCATAGGGAGTTGATGTATATACTTCAAAACAGAATAGAAAAGGGCATTGTATATTTTTTATGACAGATTATATTCAGAGAAATTTTGTTTTTAACATTGGAATGCCTGGATAATATTGAGATTTTTTCGATTCGGGTAAAATTAGAATTTCTCCATTTTACATGAGAGAGCATACTGAGTTGGTGTATATACTCCAAAACAAAGTAGAATAAGGCATTGTATATTTTTTCTAACAGACTGTATTCAGAGCCACTTTCTGTTAATGTTGGGGCACCTAGATATTATTTAGATTTTTTTTGATTCGTGTAAAATTAGAATTTCGGTATTTTATATGAGAGAGCATATTGAGTTGGTGTATTTACTTCAAAACAGAGTAGAAAAGGGAATTGTATATTTTTTGTGACAGATTATATTCAGAGAAATTTTGCTTTTAACATTGGGGTGCCTAGATAATATTTAGATTTTATTCGATTCGCTTATATATACAATTTCTGAATTTTACTTGAGAGAGCATATGGAGTTGGTGTATATACTCCAGAATAAAGTAGAATTGAGCATTGTATATTTTTTCTGACAGATTATATTCAGAGCAATTTTGTTTTTAACATTGAGGTGCCTAGATAATATTTAGATATTTTTCGATTCGCTGAAATATAGAAATTTTGTAATTTACATGGAGGAGCATATGGAGTTGGTGTATATACTCCAAAACAGAGTAGAGTAGGGAATTGTATATTTTTTCTGACAGTTTATATTCAGAGCAATTTTGTTTTTAACATTGGGGTATCTAGATAATATTTAGATTTTTTCGATTCGGGTAAATTTAGAATTTCTGTATTTTACATGAGAGAGCATATTGAGTTGCTGTATATACTACAGAACAGAGTACTAAAGGGCATTGTATATTTTTTTTGAGAGTTTATATTCAGAGTAATTTTGCTTTTACCTTTGGGGTGCTTAGATGATATTTAGATTTTTTTTGTTTCGCTTAAATATAGAATTTCTGTATTTTACATGTGAGAGCATATGGAGTTGGTGTATATACTCCAAAACAAAGTAGAATAGGGCATTGTATATTTTTTCTGACAGAGTATATTAAGAGCAATTTTTCTTTTAACATTGGGGTTACTAGATAATATTTTGATTTTTTTTCGATTCGTGTAAAATTAGAATTTCGGTATTTTACATGAGAGAGCATACTGTGTTGGTGTATATACTCCAAAACAGAGTAGAATAAGGCATATTATTTTTTCAAACGGACTATATTCAGATCCATTTTCTTATACCTTTGGGGCGCCTAGATATTCTTTAGATTATTTTTGATTTGTGTAAAATTATATTATCGGTATTTTACATGAGAGAGCATATTGAGTTGGTTTATATACTACAAAACAGAGTAGAAAAGGGCATTGTATATTCTTTCTGACAGATTATATTCGCCGCAATTTTGCTTGTAACATTCGAGTGCCTAGATAATATTTAGATATTTTTCGATTCGCTTAAATTTAGAATTTCGGTATTTTACATGAGAGAGCATATGCAGTTGGTGTATATACTCCAAAACAGACTAGAATAGGACGTTGTATATTTTTTCTGGCAGATTATGTTCAGAGCAATTTTGTTTTTAACATTGGGGTGCCTAGATAATATTTAGATTTTTTCGATTCGGGTAACATTACAATTTCGGTATTTTACATGATAGAGCATACTGAGTTGGTGTATATACTCCAAAACAGAGTAGAATAAGGAATTGTATATTTTCTCCAACAGACTAAATTCAGAGCCATTTTCTTTTAACTTTGGGGCACCTAGATATAATTTTAATTTTTTTTGATTCGCGTACAATTAGAATTTCAGTATTTTACATGAGAGAGCATATTGAGTTGGTGTATATACCCCAAAACAGAGTAGAAAAAGGCATTGTATATTTTTTCTGACAGATTATATTCAGACCAATTTTGTTTTTAACATTGGGGTGCCTATAAGATATTTAGATTTTTTTCGGTTCGCTTAAATATAGAATTTCTGTATTTTAAGTGATAGAGCATATAAAGTTGGTGTATATACTCCAAAACAGAGTAGAATAGGGCATTGTATATTTGTTCTGACAGACTATATTCAGAGTAATCTTGTTTTAAATTGGGGTGCCTAGATAATATTTAGATTTTTTTTGATTCGCTTAAGTATGGAATTTCTGTATTTTATATGAGAGAGTATATGGAGTTGGTGTATATACTCAAAAACAGAGTAGAATAGGGCATTGTATATTTTTTATGACAGATTATATTCAGAGCAATTTTGCTTTTAACATTTGGTTGCCTAGATACTATTTAGATTTTTTTCGATTCGCTTAAATATAGAATTTCTGTTTTTCTTTTTTTTTTTTTGTAATAACCGATCAATTTTAATTCTAGCACCTGAAGCTATACAAGGGTATGCTCTATAAATTTCATGGGACTGTTGTACACACTTGATAAAGTGACAACTGTGCAATACCACTTAGCATCTCAAAATCAGGAACATACTATTGAATTGCTTAAACACAATCCACAGAATTAAAAACAAAATCAGATGCCATCCACAGTTATACTAATTGTCCATTAAAAGCTTACACTTAATACTTGATATAACAATCAGTATCTAGCAGGGAACATTAGAAGTGATTTCAGAGTCTCATCCTGTTGTACTCTGTTGGGAAGGTTTCTTGAGTAGATATGTGACTGGCCAAAGATGGGTATAACCAAGACCAGACCAGCAAGTAAAAGCTCTACCACAGTTTCTCCAGTTTCCACTTGTTTTTCTTTGTCAGTTAAAAGTGAACAGTGAGAATTAAATACTTATCTTTACATATACACAAGGTATGCTGTGAAAGCATATCTGCTTACAAACATAAAAATACTTGTTAACTAGTTTGATAAGAAAATAATGTATAAAAAGTATATAGCAAAAACATTAATCATCTCTGACCCCGGAAAGATCAATTCCATATTTTATATTACAGCAAACAAAAACAGTTTTAATTTTTCAAATCCCTTATCCAGAAATACTTGAAAAGGAAGACAAACTATTTTTACCCTTAGCGTGGCTGTGAAAAAGAGTTAAATTAAAAAATCAAGTACACTGAAATGTTTAAGTCCTGAATGAGTCCAAATATTTGACCACGTAGAATATTATCATCTTCAAGAGTAGGAGTAATAACACAGGCTTTTATGAGCAGTTTTTAATCCATAAATACGATAGGCATTTTGGTATTTTGGCCACCAGAAAACAAAAGCTGTAGTATCAGTAAAGGTCTGAGATGTTTCACTTTTGTAGATTCAATTCAGTGTATTTAAGGTTAACAAAGGCTGACATTGAAATTTTTAAAGATAGGCAAAAATTCACATTAAAAAAAAATCCCTATATTTCTATTTAGAGTAACAGTAGGCAGTATGATTCCAAAAGTTAAAAATTATTTCACAACCTGTGGCTTCAGCTTGGCAAACAGCTTAGATTCCAAAACTGATTCATCTCTATTAAAATGTAAGCACTTAAATAAAGAGCATGTCTGTGTATATAGACACATATTTTAAAGGAATCAGATATCTTTGAAGCAGCCTTAGTGTTTCCTATAAATTTGTCTGGAAATGACCATTGTATTAGCTTCACGGAAAGGACTGACTAGCCAGCTTCTTGGTCTAAGGCTAACATGGTGATCATTTGTCTAAGGCTAGAAAGGTACCAAATAAGATGTAAACTGAGGAGAGGAAGAGGAGATAAGGGCTTTTCCTGGCAGTTGGTAGCTAAAACTGAAAGGATTCTAGAAAATGACACAATGGCAGCCTTTCTTGTCTTTTTCTTTCCGTGTCGGTTCTGGTGAAGGAGGACATTCCTGCTCTTGAAATTTCCTGATAACCCGGACAAGTTCATGGAAAGCTTGATCTACATTCATCCTAATCTTTGCTGATGCCTCCATGTATGTGACCTTAAGTTGCCGTGCTAACTGTTGTCCTTCTTCCTGTGTTACCTGTCTTTGATGATCCAGATCTGCTTTATTGCCAATTAAAATCATTGGAAACTCATCACGATCCTTTACTCTGAGAATTTGTCTTTGAAACTTATAGATTTCTTCAAAACTGCCTCTATCTGTGACTGAAAAGACCAACAGGAAGCCCTCGCCAGTCCTCATATATTGTTCTCTCATGGCTCCAAACTCTTCTTGTCCTGCTGTATCCAAAATATCTAGCCATGCTGCTCTGTCATCTATCACACACTGCTTTGTGTAAGAATCTTCAATGGTTGGATCATAATCTGTTACAAAATAGGACTGGATGAACTGGATGGTGAGCGCCGACATGCCCACGCCGCCACCGCCGACCACCACAAGTCGGTACTTCTCTTGGCCAAAGCCGTCCCGCCAGCCGGCCGCGGCCATGGGGACGCCACAGAGCCCAGCCTGACCGCGCCAAGCCACCGCTGCCGCCTGCCCTAGGCCCGGCTCCGGGGACGTGTGCGGCCGGCGGGCAGCAGGCGAGCGGCCGGGCGGGGGTCGCGGGCAGCGGGAGGTGTCGGGAGGACAGGTCCGCGAGGCGGCGCGGCGCCAGGGGCTGGCCAAGTACCGCCCGAGGTGCAGAGAAGTGGGGTGACGGCACGGGCCAGTGGCGGCAGCGGCTGGGGGCGCACCAGAATTTCTGTTTTTCAGATGAGAAAGTATATGGAGTTGTTGTATATACTCCAAAACAGAGGAGAATAGGGCATTGTATATTTTTTCTGACAGATTATATTCAGAGCAATTTTGTTTTTAACATTGGGGTGCATAAAAAATATTTAGATTTTTTTCGATTCACGTAAAATTAGAATTTTTGTATTTTACATGAGAGAGCTTACTGAGTTGGTGTATATACTCCAAAACAGAGTAGAATAAGGCATTGTATATTTTCTCTAACAGACTATATTCAGAGCCATTTCCTTTAAATTTGAGGCATCTAGATATTATTTAGATTATTTTTGATTCGCGTAAAATTAGAATTTCGATATTTTACATTAGAGAAAATATTGAGTTGGTGTATATACTCCAAAAAAAAATAGAAAAGGGCATTGTATATTTTTTCTGACAGATTTTATTCAGAGCACTTTTGCTTTTAAAATTGGGGTGCCTAGAAAATATTTAGATTTTTTTCAAATCACGTAAAATTAGAATTTCGGTATTTTACATGATACAGCATACTGAGTTGGTGTACATACTCCAAAACAGAGTAGATCAAGGCATTGTATATTTTTTCTAACAGACTATATTCAGAGCCATTTTCTTTTAACTTCGGGGCACGGAGATATTATTTAGATTTTTTTCGATTTGCGTAAAATTAGAATTTCAGTATTTTACATGAGAGAGCATATGGAGTTGGTGTATATACTCCAAAACAAAGTAGAGTAAGGAATTTTATATTTTTTCGGACAGATTATATTCAGAGCAATATTGTTTTAACATTGGGGTGCCTAGATAATATTTAGATTTTTTTCGATTCACATAAAATTAGAATTTCGGTGTTTTACATGAGAGAGCATACTGAGTTGGTGTATATACACCAAAACAGAGTAGAAAAGGGAATTGTATATTTTTTCTGACAGATTATGTTCAGAGAAATTTTGTATTTAACATTGGGGTGCCAAGATAATATTTAGATTTTTTTCGATTCGCTTAAATATAGAATTTCTGTATTTTACGTGAGAGAGCATATGGTGTTGGTGTATATACTCCAAAACAGAGTAGAATAAGGCATTGTATATTTTCTCTAGCAAACTATATTCAGAGACATTTTTTTTAACTTTGGGGTGCCTAGATATTATTTAGATTTTTTCGATTCGCATAAAATTAGAATTTGGATATTTTACATGAGAGAACATATTGAGTTAGTGTATATACTACAAAACAGAGTAGAAAAGGGCATTGTATATTTTTTATGACAGATTATATTCAGAGCAAGTTGGCTTTTAACATTGGGGTGCCTAGATAATATTTAGAATATTTTCGATTCGCTTAAATATAAATATCTGTATTTTACATGAGAGAGCATATGGAGTTGGTGTATATACTCCAAAATAGAGTAGAATAGGGTATTTTATATTTTCTCTGACAGATTATATTCAGAGCAATTTGGTTTTTAACATTGGGGTGCTTAGATAATATTTAAATTTATTCGATTCAAGTAAAATTAGAATTTCTGTATTTTACATGAGAGAGCATATTGAGTTCGTGTATATACTACAAAACAGAGTACAAAAGGGCATTGTATATTTTTTCTAAGAGACTATATTCAGAGCTATTTTGCTTTTAACATTTGGGTGCCTAGATAATATCTAGATTATTTTTGATTCACGTAAATTTATTATTTCGGTATTTAACATTCGAGAGCATACTGAGTTGGTGTATATACTCCAAAACAGAGTAGAATAAGGCATTGTATTTTTTTCTAACAGACTATACTCAGAGCCATTTTCTTTTAACTTTGAGGCGCCTAGATATTTTTTAGATTTTTTTCGATTCACGTAAAATTAGAATTTCTGTATTTTACATGAGAGAGCATATGGAGGTGGTGTATATACTCCAAAACAGAGTAGAATAGGGCATTGTATATTTTTTCTGACACATTATATTCAGAGCAATTGTGTTTATAACATTGGGTGCCTAGATAATATTTAGATTCTTTCAATTCGAGTAAAATTTGAATTTCTGTATTTTACATGAGAGAGCATATTGAGTTGTATATACGACAAAACAAAGTAGAAAAGGGCATTGTATATTTTTTCTGACAGATTATATTCAGAGCAATTTTGTTGTTAACATTGGGGTGCCTAGATAATATTCAGATTTTTTCGATTCGGTTAAAATTAGAATTTCTGTATTTTACCTGAGAGAACATACTGAGTTGGTATATATACTCCAAAACAGAGTAGAATAAGGCATTGTATATGTTATCTAAGAGACTATATTCACAGGCATTTTCCTTTAACTTTGGGGCACTTTGATATTATTTAGACTTTTTTCAATTCATGTAACATTTGAATTTCTGTATTTTACATGAGAGAGCATATTGAGTTGGTGTATATACTACAAAACAGAGTAGAAAAGCGCATTGTATATTTTATCTGACAGATTATGTTCAGAGAAATTATGCTTTTAACATTGGGGTGCCTAGATAATATTTAGATTTTTTTCGATTCACATAAATTTAGAATTTCGGTATTGTACATGACAGAGCATATTGAGTTGGTGTATATATTCCAAAACAGAGTAGAAAATGGTATTGTATATTTTTTCTAACGGAGTACATTAAGAGCCATTTTCTTTTTACTTTTGGGCGCCTAGATATTATTTAGATTATTTTCGATACACGTAAAATTAGAATTTTGGTATTTTACAGGAGAGAGCATATTGAGTTGGTGTATATACTCCAAAACAGAGTAGAAATGGGAATTGTACATTTTTTCTGAAAGATTATATTCAGAGCAATTTTGCTTTTAACATTGGGGAGCCTAGATAATATTTAGATTTTTTTCGATTCGTTTAACTATAGAATTTCTGTCTTTTACATGAGAGAGCATATGGAGTTGGTATATATAATCCAAAACAGAGTAGAATAAGGCATTGTATATTTTTTCTGACAGATTATATTCAGAGTAATTTTGTTTTTAACATTGGGGTGCCTAGATAATATTTAGATTTTTTCGATTCTGGTAAAATTTGTATTTCTGTATTTTACATGAGAGAGCATACTGAGTTGGTGTATATACTACAAAACAGAGTAGAAAAGGGCATTGTATATATTTTCTGACAGATTATATTCAGAGCAATTTTGCTTTTAACATTGGGGTGCCTAGATAATATTTAGATTTTTTTCGATTCGCTTAAATATAGAATTTCTGTATTTTACATGAGAGAGCACATGGAGTTGGTGTATATACTCCAAAAGAGAGTAGAATAGGGCATTGTATATTTTTTCTGACAGATTATATTCAGAGTAATATTGTTTTTAACATTATGGTGCCTAGATAATATTTAGATTTTTTTCGATTCGCTTAAATATAGAATTGCTGTATTTCACATGAGAGAGCATATGGAGTTGGTTTATAAACTACAAAACAGAGAAGAATAGGGCATTGTATATTTTTACTGACAAATTATATTCAGAGCAATTTTGTTTTTAACATTGCGTTGCCTAGGTTATATTTTGATTTTTTCGATTCCGGTAAAATTAGAATTTCTGTATTTTACATAACAGAGCATACTGAGTTGGTGTATACACTCCAATACAGAGTTGAATAAAACATTGTATATTTTTTCTAACAGACTATAGTCAGAGCAATTTTTCTTTTAACATTGGGGTGCCTAGATAATATGTAGATTTTTTTCGATTCACTTAAATATAGAATTTCTGTATTTTTTATTAGAGAGCATACTGAGTTGGTGTATATACTCCAAAACAGAGTTGAATAATGCATTGCATATTTTTTCTAACAGACTATATTCAGAGTCATTTTCTTTTAACTTTGGGTGCCTAGATATTATTTAGAATTTTTTCGATTCGCGTAAAGTTAGAATTTCATTATTTTACATGAGAGAGCATATTGAGTTGGTGTATATTTTCCAAAACAAAGTAGAAAAAAGCATTGTATATTTTTTCTAACACACTATATTCAGAGCCATTTTCTTTTAACTTTGGTGCGCCTGGATATTATTTAGATTTTTTTCGATTCACGTAAAATTAGAATTTCTGTATTTTACATGAGAGAGCATATTGAGTTCTTGTCTATACTCCAAAACAGAGTAGAATAGGGCATTGTATATTTTCTCCGACAGATTATATTTAGAGCAATTTTGCTTTTAATATTAAGGTGCCTAGATATTATTTAGATTTTTTTCGATTAGCTTAAATATTGAATTTCTGTATTTTACCTTCGAGAGCATATGGAGTTGGTGCATACACTTCAAAAGAGTAGAATAGGGCATTGTGTATTTTTTCTGACAGATTATATTAAGAGCAATTTTGTTTTTAACATTGGGGTGTCTAGATATTATTTAGATTTTTTTCGATTCACATAAAATTATAATTTCCGTATTTTATATGAGAGAGCATACGGTGTTGGTTTATATACTCCAAAACAAATTAGAATAAGGCATTGTATACTTTTTCTTATGGACTATATTCAGAGGCATTTTCTTTTAACTTTGGGGCGCCTAGATATTATTTGTAATTTTTTTAATTTGCCTAAAATTAGAATTTCGGTATTATACATGAGAGAGCTTATTGAGTTGGTGTATATGTTATACAACAGAGTAGAAAAGGGCATTGTATATTTTTTCTTTCAGATTATATTCAGACCAATTTTGCTTTTTACATTCGGTTGACTAGATAATATTTAGATTTTTTTCGATTCTCATAAAATTAGAATTTCAGTATTTTACATGAGAGAGCATACTGAGTTTGTGTATATACTCCATAACAGGGTATAATCAGGCATTGTATATTTTTTGTAACAGACTATGTTCAGAGTCATTTTCTTTTACCTTTGGTTCGCCTAGATATTATTTAGATTTTTTTCGATTTTTGTAAAATTAGAATTTCAATATTTTACATGAGAGAGCATATTGAGTTGGTGAATATACTGAAAAACAAAGTAGAAAATGGTATTGTATATTTTTTCTGACAGATTATATTCAGAGCAATTTTTATTTTAACATTGGGTTGCCTAGATAATATTTAGATTTTTTGCGATACGCTTAAATATAGAATTTCTGTATTTTACATGAGAGAGCATACAGAGTTAGTTCATATACTACGAAACACTGTGGAAAAGGGCATTGTATATTTTTTCTGACAGATTATATTCAGAGCAATTTTTCTTTTAACATTGGATTGCCTAGATAATATTTAGATTTTTTTTGTTTCACGTAAATTTAGAAATTCGTTATTTTATATGAGAGAGCATACTGAGTTGGTGCATATACACCAAACCAGAGTAGAATAAGGCATTGTATATTTTTTCTAACAGACTATATTCAGAGTCATTTTCTTCTAACTTTGGGGTGCCTAGATATTATTTAGATTTTTTTCGATTCACTTAAATATCGAATTTCTGTATTTTACAAGAGAGAGCATACTGAGTTGGTGTATATACTCCAAAACACAGTAGAATAAGGCATTGCATATTTTTTCTAACAGACTATATTCAGAGCCATTTTCTTTTAACTTTGGGTGCCTAGATATTATTTAGAATTTTTTCGATTCATGTAAAATTAGAATTTCGGTATTTAACAAGAGAGAGCATATTGAGTTGGTGTATATACTTCGAAACAGAGAAGAAAGGGGAACTGTATATTTTTTCTGACAGATTATATTCAGAGAAATTTTGCTGTTAACATTCGGGTGCCTAGATAATATTTAGGTATTTTCGATTCACATAAAATTAGAATTTTGGTATTTTACATGAGCGAGCATACTGAGTTGGTGTATATACTCCAAAACAGAGTATAATCAGGCATTGTATATTTTTTGTAACAGACTATATTCCGAGCTATTTTCTTTTACTGTTGGTGCGCCTAGATATTATTTAGATTTTTTTCGATTTTCAGAAAATTAGAATTTCGGTATTTTACATGAGAGAGCATATTGAGTTGGTGTATATACTGAAATACAAAGTAGAAAATGGCATTGTATATTTTTTCTGACAGATTATATTCAGAGCAATTTTGCTTTTAACATTGGGGTGCCTAGATAATATTTAGACTTTTTTCGATTCGCTTGAATATAGAATTTCTGTATTTTACATGAGACAGCATATGGAGTTTGTGTATATACTCCAAAACATTGTAGAAAAGGGCATTGTATATTTTTTCTGACAGATTATATTCAGAGCAATTTTGCTTTTAACATTGGGGTGCATAGATAATATTTAGATTTTTTTCTATTCACGTAAAATTAGAATTTCGGTATTTAACATGAGAGAGCTTACTGAGTTGGTGTATATACTCCAAAACAAAGTAGAATAGTGCATTGTATATTTTTTCTGACAGATTATATTCAGATCAATTTTGTTTTTAGCATTGGGGAGCCTAGATAATATTTAGATTTTTTTCGATTTGGGTAAAATTAGAATTTCCGTATTTTACATGAGAGAGCATACTGAGTTGGTGTATATACTCCAAAACAGAGTAGAATGAGCCATTGTATATTTTTTCTAACAGACTATATTTAGAGCCATTTTCTTTTAAGTTTGGTGCACGTAAATATTTTTTAGATTTTTTTAGATTCGTGTAAAATTAGAATTTTGGTATTTTACATGGGAGAGCATGTTGAGTTTGTGTATATACTACAAATCAGAGTAGAATAGGGCATTTTATATTTCTTCTGACAGACTATATGCAGAGCCATTTTGCTTTTAACATTTGGGTGCCTAGATAATATTTAGATTTTTTTCGATTCGCTTAAATATAGAATTTCTGTATTTTACATGAGTGAGCATATGGAGTTGGTGTATATACTCCAAAACAGAGTAGAATAGGGCATTGTATATTTTTTATGACAGATTATATTCAGAGCAATTGTGTTTTTAACATTTGGGTGCCTAGATAATATTTAGATTTTTTTCGATTCACGTAAAATTAGAATTTTGTAATTTTACATGAGAGAGCATACTGTGTTTGTGCATATACTCAAAAACAAAGAATAAGCCATTGTATATATTTTTTTAACAGACTATGTTCAGAGCCATTTTCTTTTAACTTTGGGGCACCTAGATATCTTTTAGATTGTTTTCTATTAGCATAAAATTTTAATTTCTGTATTTTATATGAGAGAGCATATGGAGTTGGTGTATATACTCCAAAACAGAGTAGAAAAGGCATTGTATATTTTTTCTGACAGATTATGTTCAGAGTAATTTTGTTTTGAACATTGGGGAGCCTAGATAATATTTAGATATTTTGAATTCGGGTAAAATTAGAATTTTTGTATTTTTTATGAGAGAGCATACTGAGTTGGTGTATATAATGCAAAACAGAGTAGAATAAGGCATGGTATATATTTTTTAACAGACTATATTCAGAGCCATTTTATTTTAACTTTGGGGCCCCTAGATATTATTTAGAATTTTTTCGATTTGCGTAAAATTATAATTTCACTATTTTATATGAGAGAGCATACTGAGTTGGTGTATATACGCCAAATAAAAGTAGAATAAGGCATCGTATATTTTTTCTGACAGAATATATTCAGAGCAATTTTGTTTTTAACATTCGGGTTCCTAAATAATATTTAGATTTTACTCTATTCACATAAAATTAGAATTTCGGTATTTTACCTGAGAGAGCATACTGAGTTGGTGTATATACTCCAAAACAGACTAGAATTGGGTATTGTATTTTTTTCTGACAGATTATATTCAGAGAAATTTTGCTTTTAACATTGGGGTGCGTAGATAATATTTAGATTTTTTTCGATTCACGTAAAATTTGAATTTCTGTATTTTACCTGAGAGAGCATGCTGAGTTGGTGTATATACTCCAAAACACAGTAGAATAAGGCATTGTATATTTTTTCTAACACACTATACTCAGAGCCATTTTCTTTTAAATTTGGGGCATCTAGATATTATTTAGATTTTTTTCGATTCACGTAAAATTAGATTTTTGTTATTTTACATGAGAGAGCATATTGAGTTGGTGTATATACTCCAAAACAGAGTAGAATAGGGCATTGTATATTTTTTGTGACAGATTATATTCAGAGCAATTTTGTTTTTAACATTGGGGTGCCTAGATAATATTTAGATTTTTTTCGATTCGCTTTTATATAGAATTTCTATATTTTACATGAGAGATCATACTGAGTTCGTGTATATACTCCAAAACAGAGTAGAATAAAAAATTGTGTATTTTTTCTAAAAGACTATATTCAGAGCCATTTTCTTTTAACTTCTGGGCGCCTAGATATTATTTAGAATTTTTTCGATTCGTGTAAAATTAGAATTTCTGTATTATACATGAGGAGAATATTGAGTTCGTGTATACACTCCGGAACAGAATAGAAGAGGGAATCGTATACTTTTTCTGACAGATTATATTCAGAGAAATTTTGTTTTTAACATTGGGGTGCCTAGATAATATTTAGATTTTTTCGATTCGGGTAAAATTGTATTTCGGTATTTTACATGGGAGAGCATACTGTGTTGGTGTATATACTCCAAATCAGTGTAGAATAAGGCATTTTATATTTTATCAAACAGACTCTATTCAGAGCTATTTTCTTTTAACTCTGCGGTGCCTAGATATTATTTAGATTTTTTTCGATTCACGTAAAATGAGAATTTCGCTATTTTACATGAGAGAGCATATGGAGTTGTTGTATATACTCCAAAACAGACTAGAATAGGGCATTGTATATTTTTTCTGACAGATTATATTCAGAGCAATTTTGTTTTTAACATTGGGGTGCCTAGGTCATAGTTAGATTTTTTCGATCCACGTAAAATTAGAATTTCTGTATTTTACATTACAGAGCATACTGAGTTGGTGAATATACTCCAAAACAGAGAAGACTATGGCATTGTATATTTTTTCGAACAGAATATATTCAGAGCCATTTTCTTTTAACTTTGGGGCGCCTATATATTATTTAGATTTTTTTCAATTCGCATAAAATTAGAATTTCGGTATTTTACGGCAGAGAGCATATTGAGTTGGTGTATATACTCCAAAACAGAGTATAAAAGGGCATTGTATACTTCTTGTGACAGACTATATTCAGAACAATTTTGCTTTTAACATTGGGGTGCCTGGACAATATTTAGATTTTCTTCGATTCGCTTTAATATAGAATTTCTGTATTTTACATGAGAGAGTATATGGAGTAGGTGTATTTACTCCAAATCAAAGTAGAATAAGGCATTGTATATTTTCTCTAACAGACTATATTCAGAGCCATTTGCTTTTATATTTGGGGTGCCTAGTTAATATTTAGATTTATTTCAATTCGCTTAAATATAGATTTTCTGTATTTTACATGAGAGAGCATGTGGAGTTGGTGTATATACTTCAAAACAGAGTAGAAAAGAACATTGTATATTTTCTCTGACAGATTATATTCAGAGCAATTTGCTTTTATCATTGGTGTGCCTAGATAATATTAAGATTTTTTCAATTAAGGTAAAATTAGAATTTCTGTATTTACATGAGAGAGTATACTGATTTGGCGTATATACTCCAAAACAGAATAGAATAAGGCATTGTATATTATTTCTAACAGACTATATATAGCGCCATTTTCTTTTAACTTTGGGGCGACTAGATATTATTTAGATTTATTTCGATTCGCGTAAAATTAGAATTTTGGTATTTTACATGAGAGAGCTTACTGAGTGGGTGTATATATTCTAAAACAAGGTAGAAAAGGGCATTGTATATTTTTTCTGATGGATTATATTCAGAGCAATTTTGCTTTAAACATTGTGGTGCTTAGATAATGTTTAGATTTTTTTCGATTCACGTAAAATTAGAATTTCGGTATTTTACATGAGAGAGCATACTGAGTTGGTGTATATACTACAAAACTGAGTAGAATAAGGCATTGTATATTTTTTTCAGCAGACTATTTTCAGAACCATTTTCGTTTAACTTTGTGGCGCCTAGATATTTTTTAGGTTTTTTTCGATTCGCGTAAAATTAGAATTTCAGTATTTTATATGAGAGAGCATATTGAGTTGGTGTATATAATACAAAACAGAGTAGAAAAGGGCATTGTATATTTTTTATGACAGATTATATTCACAGCAATTTTGCTTTTAACATTGGGGTGCCTAGATAATATTTATATTTTTTTCGATTCACTTAAATATAGAATTTTTGTATTTTACATTAGAGAGCATATGGAGTTGGTGTATATACTTCAAAACAGAGTAGAAAAGGGCATTGTATATTTTTTCTGACAGATTATATTCAGAGCAATTTTTATTTAAACATTGGGGTGCTTAGATAATTAGATTTTTTTCGATTCACGTAAAATTAGAATTTCGGTATTTTACATGAGAGAGCATACAGAGTTTGTGTACATACTCCAAAACAGAGTAGAATAAGGCGTTGTATATTTTTCATAACAGACTATATTCAGAGATATTTTCTTTCAACTTTGGAGCGCCTAGATATTATTTAGATTTTTTTCGATTCGCGTAAAATTTGAATTTCGTTGTTTTACTTTAGAGAGCATATTGAATTAATGTATATACTGCAAAACAAAGTAGAAAATGGCATTTTATATTTTTTCTGACGGATTATATTCAGAGCAATTATGCTTTTAACATTGGGGTGCCTAGATAATATTTAGATTTTTTTTGATTCGCCTAAATATAAAATTTCTGTACTTTACATGAGAGAGCATATGGAGTTAGTTGGTGTATGTCCTCAAAAACAGAGTAGAAAAAAGCGTTGTATATTTTTTCTGACACATTATATTCAGAGCAATTTTGTTTTTAACATTGGCATGCGTAGATAATAATTAGATTTTTTCAATTCTGGTGAAATTAGAATTTCTGTATGTTACATGAGAGAGCATACTGAGCTGGTGTATATACTCCAAAACAGAGTAGAATAAGGCGTTGTATATTTTTTCTAACAGACTATATTCAGAGCCATTTTCTTTTAACTTTGAGGCGCCTAGATTTTATTTAGATTTTTTTCGATTCACATAAAATTAGAATTTCGTTATTTTACATGAGAGAGCATAATGAGTTGGTGTATGTAGTCCAAACAAAGTAGAAAATGGCATTGTATATTTTTTCTGACAGATTATATTCAGAGCAATTTTGCTTTTAACATTGGGGTGCCTAGATAATATTTAGATTTTTTTCGATTCACGTAAAATTAGAATTTCTGTATTTTTCATGAGAGAGCATACTGAGTTGGTGTATATACTCCAAAACATAGTAGAATAAGACATTGTATATTTATCAAACAGACCATATTCAGAGCCATTTTCTTTTAACTTTGGGCGCTTAGATATTATTTAGATTATTTTCGATTCACGTAAAATTAGAATTTCAATATTTTACATGAGAGAGCATATTGAGTTGGTGTATACACTACCAAACAGGATAGAGAAGGGCATTGTATACTTTTTCTGAAAGATTATATTCATAGCAATTTTGTTTTTAACATTGGGGTGCCTAGATAATATTTAGATTTGTTTCGATTCACTTAAATATAGAATTTCTATATTTTACATGAGAGAGCATATGGAGGTGGTGTATATACTCTAAGAACAGAGTAGAATAGGGCATTTTTTATTTTTTTCTGACAGATTATATTCAGAGAAATTTTGTTTTTAACATTGGGTTGCCTAGATAATATTTAGGTTTTTTCGATTTGGGTCAATTTAGAATTTTGGTATTTTACATGAGAGAGCATACTGAGTTGGTGTGTATACTCCAGAACAAATTACAATAAGGTATTGTGTATTTTTTATAACAGACTATATTCAGAGGTATTTTTTTTTAACATTGGGGCGACTAGATATTATTTAGATTTTTTTCGATTCGCGTAAAATTAGAATTTCGGTATTTTACATGAGAGAGCATATTGAGATGGTGTATATACTCCAAAACAGAGTAAAATAAGTCATTGTATATTTTTTCTAACAGACTATATTCAGAGCAATTTTCTTTTAACTTTGGGCCACCTGGATAGCTTTTACATTTTTTTCGATTCACGTAAAATTAGAATTTCCGTATTTTCCATGAGGGAGCATATTGAGTTAGTGCATATACTAAAAAACAAAGGAGAAAAGGGCATTGTATATTTTTTCTGACAGATTATATAAAGAGCAATTTTGCTTTTAACATAGGGGTGCCTAGATAATATTTAGATTTTTTTCGATTCGCTTAAATATAGAATTTCTGTATGTTATATGAGAGAGCATATGGAGTTGCTGTATATACTCAAAAACCGAGTAAAATAGGGCCTTGTATAATTTTTCTGACAGATTATACTCAGAGCAATTTTGTTTTCAACATTAAGGTGCCTAGATAATATTTAGATTTTTTCAATTCAGGTAAAATTAGAATTTCTTTATTTTACATGAGAGAGTATACTGAGTTGGTGTATATACTCCAAAACAAAGTAGAATAAGGCATTGTATATATTCTCTAACAGACTATATTAAGAGCCATTTTCTTTTAACTTTGGGGCGACTAGATATTATTTAGATTTATTTCGATTCACGTAAAATTAGAATTTTTGTATTTTACATGAGAGAGCATATTGAGTTGGTGTATATATTCCAAAACAAGGTAGAAAAGGGCATTGTATATTTTTTCTGACACATTATATTCTGAGCAATTTTGCTTTAAACATTGGGGTGCTTAGATAATGTTTAGTTTTTTTTTGATTCACGTAAAATTAGAATTTCGGTATTTTACATGGGAGATCATACTGAGTTGGTGTATATACTACAAAACTGAGTAGAATAAGGCATTGTATTTTTTTTTAGCAGACTATTTTCAGAGCCATTTTTGTTTAACTTTGGGGCGCCTAGATATTTTTTAGGTTTTTTTCGATTCACGTAAAATTAGAATTTCGTTATTTTACATAAGAGAGCATATTGAGTTGGTGTATATACTACAAAACAGAGTAGAAAAGGGCATTGTATATTTTTTCTGACAGATTATATTCACAGCAATTTTGCTTTTAACATTGGGCTGCCTAGATAATATATTTTTTTCGATTGACTTAAATATAGAATTTTTATATTTTACATTAGAGAGCATATGGAGTTGTTGTATATACTTCAAAACAGAGTAGAATAGGGCATTGTATATTTTTTCTGACAGATTATATTCAGAGAAATTTTGTTTTTAACATTGGTGTGCCTAGATAAAATTTAGATTCTTTTCGAATCACGTAAAATTAGAATTTCAGTATTATGCATGAGAGAGCATATTGGGTTGGTGTATATACTCTAAAACAGAGTAGAATAGGGCATTTTATAGTTTTTGTGACAAATCATCTTCAGAGCAATTTTCCTTTTAACATTGGGGTGCCTAGATAATATTTAGATTTTTTCTATTCGTGTAAAATTAGAATTTCGGTATTTTACATGAGAGAATATACTGAGTTGGTGTATATACTCCAAAACAGACTAGAATAAGGTATTGTATATTTTTTCTAACAGACTATCTTCAGAGCCATTTTCTTTTAACTGTGAAGCGCCTAGATTTTATTAAGATTTTATACCGATTCGCATAAAATTAGAATTTCTGTATTTTACATGACAGAGCATATTGAGTTTGTTTATATACTCCAAAACAGAGTAGAAAAAAGCATTGTATATTTTTTCTGACAGATTATATTCAGAGCAATTTTGCTTTTAACATCGAAGTGCCTAGATAATATTTAGATTTTTTTTGATTCAGTTAAGTTTAGAATTTCTGTATTTTACATGAGAAAGCTTATGGAGTTAGTGTATTTACTCCAAAACAGAGTAGAAAAGGGCATTGTATATTTTTTCTGACAGATTATATTCAGAGCAATTTTTTTTAACATTGCGGTGCCTAGATAATATTTAGATTTTTTCGATTCAGGTAAAATTAGAATTTTGTTATTTTATATGAGAGAGCATACTTAGTTGGTGTATATACTCCAAAACAGAGTAGAATAAGGCATTGTATATTATTTCTAACAGACTATATTCAGAGCCATTTTCTATTAACTTTTAGGCGCCTAGATAATATTTAGATTTTTTCGATTCGCGTAAAGTTAGAATTTCGATATTTTACATGAGAGAGCATAATGAGTTGGGATATATACTCCAAAGAGAGGAGAAAATGGCATTGTATATTTTTTCTGACAGATTATATTCAGAGCAATTTTGCTTGTAACATTGGGGTGCCTAGATAATATTTAGATTTTCTTCAATTCGCTTAAATACATAATTTCTGTATTTTACATAAGAGAACATACTGAGTTGGTATATATACTCCAAAACAGATGAGAATAGGGCATTGTATATTTTTTCCGACAGTTTATATTCAGAGCAATTTTCTTTTTGACATTGGGGTGCCTAGATAATATTTAGATTTTTTCGATTTGGGTCAAATTAGAATTTTGGTATTTTACATGAGAGAGCATACTGAGTTGGTGTTTATACTCCAAAACAGAGTAGAATAAGGCATTGTATATTTTTTATAACCGACTACATTAAGAGCCATTTTCTCTTAACTTTGGGGCACCTAGATATTATTAAGATTTTTTACCGATTCGCGTATTATTAGAATTTCGTTATTTTACAATGGAGAGCATATTGAGTTGGTGTATATACTCCAAAACAGAGTAGAAAAGGGCATTGTATATTTTTTATGGGAGATTATATTCAGAGCTATTTTGCTTTTAACATTGGGGTGCCTAGATTATATTTAGATATTTTTCGATACACGTAAAATTAGAATTTCGGTATTTTACATGAGAGAGCATACTGAGTTGCTGTATATACTCCAAAACAGGGTAGAACAGGGCATTGTATATTTTTTCTGACAGATTATATACAGAGTAATTTTGGTTGTAGCACTGAGGTGGCTAGATAATATTTAGATTTTTTCGATTCGGGTAAAATTAGAATTTCTGTATTTTACATGAGAGAGCAAATTGAGTTGGTGTATATACTACAAAACAGAGTAGAAAAAAGCGTCGTATATTTTTTCTGACTGATTATATTAAGAGCAATTTTGCTTTTAACATTGGGGTGCCTAGATAATATTTATATATTTTTCGATTCGGTTAAATATAGATTTTCTGTATTTTACATAAGAGAGCATATGGAGTTGGTGTATATACTCCAAAACAGAGTTGAATAAGTCATTGGATTTTTTTTCTGACAGATTATATTCAGAGCGATTTTTTTTTAATTTTGGGTCGCCTAGATATTATTTAGATTGTTTTTGATTTGTGTAAAATTGGAATTTCTGTATTTTATATGAGAGAGCATATTGAGTTGGTGTATATACTCCAAAACAGAGTAGTATAAGGCATTGTGTATTTTTTCTAAAAGAATATATTCAGAGCCCTTTTCTTTTATCTTTGGGGCAACTAGATATTATTTAGATTTTTTCGATTTGGGTCAAATTAGAATTTCGGTATTTTACACGAGAGAGCATAGTGAGTTGGTGTATATACTCCAAAACACATTAGAATAGGTCATTTTATATTTTTTCTAACAGATTATATTCAGATCAGTTTTGCTTTTAATATTGGGGTGCCTAGATAATATTTAGATTTTTTCAATTCAAATCAAATTAGAATTTCTGTATTTTACATGAGAGAGCATACTGTGTTGGTGTATAACCTTTAAAACAGAGTAGAATAAGGCATTGTATATTTTCTTTAACAGACTATATTAAGAGCCATTTCTTTTATCTATGGGCGCAGAGATATTATTAAGATTTTTTACTGATTCGCCTAGAATTAGAATTTCGTTATTTTACATGAGAGAGCATATTGGGTTGGTATATATACTCCAAAACAAAGTAGAAATGGGCATTGTATATTTTTTATGACAGATTATATTAAGAGCAATTTTGCTTTTAACATTGGGGTGCCTAGATAATATTTAGATTTTTTTCGATTCCCGTAAATTTAGAATTTCGGTATTTTACATTAGAGAGCATACTGAGTTGGTGTATATACTCCAAAACAGAGTAGAATAAGGCATTGTATATTTTTTATAACAGACTATATTCAGACCCATTTTCTTTTAACTTTGGGTTGCCTAGATATTATTTAGATTTTTTTCGATTCGCTTAAATATAGAATTTCTGTATTTTACATGAGAGAGCATATGGAGGTGGTGTATATACTTCAAAACAGATTAGAAGACAAAATTTTATATTTTTTCTGACAGATTATATTCAGAGGAATTTTGATTTTAACATTGGGGTGCCTAGATAATATTTAGATTTTTGGAATCGGGGCAAATTTGAATTTCGGTATTTTACATGAGAGAGCGTACTGAGTTGGTGTATATACTCCAGAACAGAGTAGAAAAGGGGATTGTATATTTTTTCTGACAGATTATATTCAGTGCAATTTTGCTTTCAACATTGGGGTGCCTTGATAATATTTAGATTTTTTTCGTTTCGCTTAAATATTGAATTTCTGAATATTACATTAGAGAGCATATAAAGTTGGTGTATATATTTAGAAACAGAGTAGAATAGGTCATTGTATATTTTTTCTGACAGATTATATTTATATAAATTTTTTTTAACATTGGGGTGCCTAGGTAATATTTAGATTTTTTTTCGATTCACTTATATATAAAATTTCTGTATTTTACATGAGAGAGCATACTGAGTTGGTGTATATACTCCAAAACAGAGTAGAATAAGGCATTGTATATTTTTTCTCACAGATTATATTCAGAGCCATTTTCTATTGACTTTGAGGCGCTTGGATATTATTTAGATTTTTCTCGATTCGTGTAAAATTAGAATTTCTGTATTTTACATGAGATAGCATATTGAGTTGGTGTATATACTCCAAAACAGAGTAAAAAGGGCATTGTATATTTTTTCTAACAGATTATATTCAGAGCAAT
Source organism: Callithrix jacchus (assembly GCF_049354715.1). Classification (NCBI taxonomy): domain Eukaryota; kingdom Metazoa; phylum Chordata; class Mammalia; order Primates; family Cebidae; genus Callithrix; species Callithrix jacchus. The sequence goes on from NC_133514.1 coordinate 122,978,565, forward strand.
TTTTCTTTTAACATTCGGGAGCCTAGATTAAATTCATGTTTTTTGGATTCACGTAAAATTAGAATTTCTGTATTTTATATGAGAGAGCATACTGAGTTGGTGTATATAATCAAAAACAGAGTAGAAATTGGCATTGTATATATTTTCTGACAGATTATATTCAGAGCAATTTTGTTTTTAGCATTGCGGTGCCTAGATAATATTAAGATATTTTTGGATCACGTAAAATTAGAATTTCTGTATTTTAAATGAGAGAGCATGTTGAGTTGGTGTATATACTCCAAAACAGAGTAGAATAGGGCATTGTATATTTTTTCTAACAGACTATATTCAGAGCCATTTTTCTTTAACTTTGGGGCGCCTAGATATTATTAAGATTGTTTTCGATTCGCGTAAAATTAGAATTTCGGTATTTTACTTGAGAGAGCGTATTGAGTTGGTGTATATACTCCAAAACAGAGTAGACAAGGGCACTGTATATTTTTTCTAATAGATTATATTCAGAGAAATTTCGCTTTAACATTGGGGTTCCTAGGTAATATTTAGATTTATTTCGATTCGCTTAAATATAGAATTTTCGTATTTTACATGAGAGAGCATATGAAGTTGGTGTATATACTCCAAAACAGAGTAGAATAGGGCATTGTATATTTTTATGACAGATTATATTCAGAGAATTTTGTTTTTAACATTGGGGTACCTAGATAATATTTAGATTTTTTTCGATTCACGTAAAATTAGAATTTCAGTATTTTACAGGAGAGAGAATACAGAGTTGGTGTATATACTCCAAAAGAGAGTAAAATAAGTCATTGTACATTGTTTCTAACATACTATATTCAGAGCCATTTTCTTTTATTTTTGGGGCACCTAGATATTATTTAGATTGTTTTCGATTCGTGTAAAATTTGAATTTCTGTATTTTAGTTGAGAGAGCATAGTGAGTTGGTGTATATACTCCAAAATAGAGTAGAAAAGGGCATTGTATATTTTATTGACAAATTATAATCAGAGCAATTTTTCTTTTAACATTGGGGTGCCTAGATAATATTTAGATTTATTTCGATTCACGTAAAATGATAATTTTGGTATTTTACATGAGAGAGCATACTGAGTAGGTGTATATACTCGACAACAGAGTAGAATAAGGCATTGTATATTTTTTCTAACAGATTATATTCAGAGCAATTTTGCTTTTAACATTCAGGTGCCTAGATAATATTTAGATTTTTTAGATTCGTGTAAAATTAGAATTTCTGTATTTTACATGAGAGAGCCTATTGAGTTGGTGTATATACTACAAAATAGAGTAGAAAAGGTCATTGTATATTTTTTCTGACAGATTATATTCAGAGCAATTTTGTTGTTTACTTTGGGGTGCCTAGATAATATTTATATATTTTTCGATTCACGTAAAATTAGAATTTCAGTATTTTAAATGAGAGAGCATACTGAGTTGGTGTACATACTCAAAAACAAAGTAAAATAGGGCATTGTATATTTTTTTAAACAGACTATATTCAAAGCCATGTTCCTTTAACTTTGGGGCGCTTAGATATTATTTAGATTTTTTTCGAATCGTGTAAATTAGAATTTCGATATAGTAGAAAAGAGCATTCTATATTTTTTCTTACAGATTGTATTCAGAGCAATTTTGCTTTTAACATTGGGGTGCCTATATAATATTTAGATTTTTTTCGATTCCCTTAAATATAGAGTATCTGTATTTTACATGAGAGAGCAAATGAAGTCGTTGTATATATTCCAAAACAGAGTAGAATAAGGCATTGTTTATTTTTTCTAACAGATTATATTTAGAGCCATTTGTTTTTACATTTGGGGCACCTAGATATTATTTAGATTTTTTGAATTCGCGTAATATTAGAATTTTGGTATTTTACATGAGAGAGCATACTGAGTTGGTGTATGTACTCCGAAACAGAGTAGAATAAGGCATTGTAGAAAAGGGCATTGTATATTTTTTATCACAGATTATATAGATACTCCAAAACAGAGAACAAAAAGGCATTGTATATTTTTCCTAACAGAGTATATTCAGAGCCATTTTCTTTTAACTTTGGGGTGCCTAGATATTATGTAGATTTTTTTCGATTACGTAAAATTAGAATTTTAGTATTTTACATGATAGAGCATGTTGAGTTGGTGTATATACCACAAAACAACGTGAAAAAGGGCATTGTATATTTTTTCTTAGAGATTATATTCAGAGCAATTTTGCTTTTAACATTAGGGTGCCTGGATAATATTTAGATTTTTTTCGATTCGCTTAAATATAGAATTTCTGTATTTTACATGAGAGAGCATATGGAGTTCGTGTATATACTCCAAAACAGAGTACAATTGGGCATTGTATATTTTCTCGGAACGATTATATTAAGAGCAATTTTGTTTTTAATATTTGGGTGCCTAGATAATATTTAGATTTTTTCTATTTAGTTAAAATTAGAATTTCTGTATTTTACATGAGAGAGCATACTGAGTTGGTGTATATACTCCAAAACAAAGTAGAATAAGGCATTGTGTATATTTTCTAACCGAATATATTGAGAGCCATTTTCTTTTAACATTGGGGTGCCTAGATAATATTTAGATTTTTTCGATTCGGGTAAAATTAGAATTTCGGAATTTTACATGAGAGAGCATATTGAGTTGGTGTATATACGACAAAACAGAGTAGAATAGGTCATTGTATATTTTTTCTGACAGATTATATTCAGAGCAATTTTGCTTTTAACATTGGGGTGCCTAGATAATATTTAGATTTTTTTCGATTCATTCAAATACAATATTTTTGTATTTTACATGAGAGAGCATATGGAGTTGTTGTATATACTCCAAAAAAGAGTAGAATAGGGCATTGTATATTTTTTCTGACCGATTATATTCAGAGCAATTTTGTTGTTAACATTGGGGTGCCTAGATAATATTTAGATACTTTTCGACTCACGTAAATTTAGAATCTTTGTATTTTACATGAGACAGCATACTGAGTTGCTGTATATTCTCCAAAACAGAGTACAATAAGGCATTGTATTTTCTTTCTAAGAGACTATATTCAGAGCAATTTTCATGTAACTTTGGGACGCGTAGATATTATTTAAAATTTTTTCGATTCGCTTAAAATTAGAATTTCGGTATTTTACATTAGAGAGCATATTGAGTTGGTGTATATGCTACAAAACAGGGTAGAAAAGAGCATCGTATATTTTTTCTGACAGATTATATTCAAAGCAATTTTGTTTTTAGCGTTGGGCTGCCTACATAATATTTAGAGTTTTTTGGATTTGCTTAAATACAGAGTTTCTCTATTTTACAGGAGCGAGCATATGGAGTTGGTGTATATACTCCAAAACAGAGTGGAATAGGGAATTGTACATTTTTTCTGACAGATTATATTCATAGCAATTTTGTTCTTAACATTGGGGTGCCTAGATAATATTATGATTTTTTCGATTCCCGTAAAATTAGAATTTTGGTATTTTACATGAGAGAGCATACTGAGTTGGTGTATATACTCCAAAATAAAGTAGAATAAGGCATTGTATATTTTTTCTAACAGACTATATTCAAAGCAATTTTCTTTTAACTTTGGGGCCCCTAGATATTATGTAGATTTTTTTCAATTCGCGTAAAATTAGAATTTCCGTATTTTACATGAGAGAGCACACTGTTTGTGTATATACTCCAAAAGAATATAGAATAAGGAATTGTATATTTTTTCTAACAGACTATATTCAGAGCCATTTTCTATTAACTTTGAAGCGTGTAGATATTATTTAGGTTTATTTCGATTCGCGTAAATTTAGACTTTCGGTATTTTACATGAGAGAGCATATTGAGTTGGTTTATATACTACAATACAAAGTAGATAAGAGCATGGTATATTTCTTCTGACAGATTATATTCAGAGCAATATTGCTTTTAACATCGAGGTGCCTAGATAATATTTAGATTTTTTTAGATTTGGTTAAATACAGAATTTCTGTATTTTACAGGAGAGAGCATATGCAGTTCGTGTATATACTCCAAAACAGAGTAGAATAGGGCATTGTATATTTTTTCTGACAGATTATATTGTGAGCAATTTTGTTCTTAACATTGTGGTGCCTAGATAATATTTAGGTTTTTTCAATTCACGTAAATGTAGAATTTCGGTATTTTACGTGAGAGTGCATACTGAGTTGGTGTATATCCTGCAAAACAGAGTAGAATAGGGCATTGTATATTTTTTCGAACAGACTGTATTCAGAGCAATTTTATTTTAACTTTGGGGCCCTAGATGTTATTTAGATTTCTTTCGATTCGTGGAAAATAAGAATTTCGGTATTTTACATGAGAGAGCATATTGAGTTTATGTATATACTCCAGAACAGAGTAGAAAAGGGGATTGTATATTTTTTTCTGACAGATAATATTCAGAGCAATTTTGCTTTTAACATTGGGATGCATGGATAATATTTAGATTTTTTTCGATTTACGTAAAATTAGAATTTCGGTATTTTTCATGAGATAGCAGATTGAGTCGGTTTATATATTCCAAAACAGAGTAGACAAGGGCATTGTATATATTTTCTGACAGAATATATTCAGAGCAATTTTGCTTTCAACATTTGGGTGCCTAGATAATATTTAGCTTTTTTTCGATTCGCATAAATATAGAATTTCTGTATTTTACATGCGAGAGCATATAGAGTTGGTGTATATACCACAAAACAGAGTAGAATAGGGCATTGTATATTTTTTCTGAAAGATTATATTCAGAGCAACTTTGTTTCTAACATTGGGGGCCTAGATAATACTTAGATTTGTTTTGATTCACGTAAAATTAGAATTTCTGTATTTAACATGAGAGACCATATTGAGTTGGTGTATATACTTTAAAACAGAGTAGAATAAGGCATTGTTTATTTTCTCTAACAGACCATATTCAGAGCCATTTTCTTTTAATTTTGTGGCACCTAGATATTATTTAGATTTTTATCGATTCGCGTATAATTAGAACTTTGGTATTTTACATGGAAGAGCATACTGAGTTGACGTATATACTCCAAAACAGAGTAGAAAAGGGTATTGCATATTTTTTCTGACAGATTATATTCAGAACCATTTTGCTTTTAACATTGTGGTGCCTAGATATTATTTAGATTTTTTTCGATTCACGTAAAATAGAATTTCGGAATTTTACATGAGAGAGCATACTTAGTTGGTGTATATACTCAAAAACAGTAGAATAGGGCATTCTATATTTTTTCTGACAGATTATATTGAGAGCCATTTTGTTTTTAACATTGGGTTGCCTAGATAATATTTAGATTTTTTTTATTCGGGTTAAATTAGAATTTCTGTGTTTTACATGAAAGAGCATATTGACTTGGTGTATATACTCCAAAACAGAGTAGAAAAGGGCATTGTATATTTTTTCTGACAGATTATATTCAGAGCAATATTGCTTTTAACATTGGGGTGCCTAGATACTATTTCGATTTGTTTCGATTCACTTAAAATTAGAATTTCTGTATTTTACATGACAGAGCATACTGAGGTGGTGTATATAATCCAAAACAAAGTAGAATAGGTCATTGTATATTTTGTCTGACAGATTATATTCATAGCAGTTTTCCTTTTAACATTGGGGTGCCTAGATAATATTTAGATTTTTTTCGATTCACTTAAATATAGAATTTCTGTATTTTACATGAGAGACCATATGGAGTTGGTGTATATACTTTAAAAAAGAGTAGAATAAAGCATTGTATATTTTTTCTGACAGATTATATTCAGAGCAAGTTTGTTTTTAACATTGTGGTACCAGGATAATATTTAGATTTTGTCGATTCGGATAAAATTAAAATTTCTGTATTTTACATGAGAGATCATAGTGAGTTGGTGGTTATACTCCAAAACAAAGTAGAGTAAGGCATTGTGTATTTTTTCTAACAGACTACATTCAGAGCCGTTTTCTTTTAACTTTGGGGCGCCTAGATATTATTTAGATTTATTTCGATTCGCGTAAAATTAGAATTTCTGTATTTTACATGAGAGATCATATTGAGTTGGTGTATATACTCCAAAACAAAGTAGAAAAGGCCATTGTATATTTTTTCTGACAAATTATATTCAGAGCAATTTTGCTTTTAACATTGGGGTGCCTAGATAATATTTAGATTTTTTTGAATTCACGTAAAATTAGAATTTCGATATTTTACATGAGAGAGCATACTGAGTTGGTGTATATACTCCAAAACAGAGTAGAATAGGGCATTTTATATTTTTTCTAACAGATTATATTCAGATCAATTTTGTTTTTAACATTGGGGTGCCTAGATAATATTTAGATTTTTTTGATTCTGGTAAAGTTAGAATTTTTGTGTTTTACATAAGAGAGCATATTGAGTTGGTGTATATACACCAAAACAGAGTAGAAAAGGGAATTGTATATTTCTTCTGACATATTATATTCACAGCAGTTTTGCTTTTAAAATTGGGGTGCCTAAATAATATTTAGATTTGTTTTGATTCACGTAAAATTAGAATATCGGTATGTTACATGAGAGAGCATACTGAGTTGATGTATATACTTTAAAACAGAGTACAATAGGGCATTGTATTTTTTTCTGACAGATTATCTTTAGAGCGATTTTGTTTTTAACAGTGGTTGCCTAGATAATATTTAGATTTTTGGATTCACGTAAAATTAGAATTTCTCTATTTTACATGAGAGAGCAAAAGTGCAAAACAGAGTAGAAAAGGGCATTGTTTGTTTTTTCTGACAGATTATATTCAGAGCAATTTTGCTTTTAACATTGGGGTGCCTATATAATATCTAGATTATTTTCGTTTCGCTTAAATATAGAATTTCTGTATTATACATGAGAGAGCATATGGAATTGGTGTATATACTTTAAAACAAAGTACAATAGGACATTGTATATTATTTCTGACAGATTATATTCAGAGCAATTTTGTTTTTAACTTTGGGGTGCCTAGATAATATTTAGATATTTTTCGATTCACGTAAAATTAGAATTTCTGTATTTTAAATGAGAGAGCATACTGAGTTGGTGTATATATTCCAAAACAGAGTAGAATAAGGCATTTTATATTTTTTCTTACAGATTATATTCAGAGCAATTTTGTTTTTATCATTGGGGTGCCAAGATAATATTTAGATTTTTTCGATTAGGGTAAAATTAGAATTTCTGTATTTTACATGAGAGAGCATAATGAGTTGGTGTACATACTCTAAAACAGAGTAGAAAAGGGCATTTTGGCTGGGCGTGGTGGCTCAAGCCTGTAATCCCAGCACTTTGGCAGGCCGAGGCTGGTGGATCATGAGCTCGAGAGATCGAGGCCAACCTGGTCAACATGGTGAAACCCCGTCTCTACTAAAAATACAACAAATTAGTGGGGCACGGTGGCGCGTGCCTGTAATCCCAGCTACTCCGGAGGCTAAGGCAGGAGAATTGCCTGAACCCAGGAGACGGTGGTTGCGATGAGCCAAGATCGCGCCATTGCACTCCAGCCTTGGTAACAAGAGCGAAACTCCTTCTCAAAAAAAAAAAACGAAAAGAAAAGTGCATTGTATATTTTTTCTGACAGATTATATTAAGAGATATTTTGATTTTAACATTGGGTTGCATAGATAATACTTAGATTTTTTTCGATTCGCTTAAATATAGAATTTCTGTATTTTACATTAGACAGCATATGGAGTTGGTGTATATACTCCAAAACAGAGTAGAATAGGGCATTGTATATTTTTTCTGACAGATTATATTCAGAGCAATTTTGTTTTTAACATTGGGGTGCCTAGATAATATTTAGATTTTTATGGATTCATGTAAATTTAGAATATCGGTATTTAACATGAGAGAGCATACTGAGTTGGTGTATATACTCCAAAACAGAGTACAATAAGGCATTGTATATTTTTTCTTACAGACTATATTCAGAGCCATTTTCTTTTAACTTTGGGGCACCTAGATACTATTTAGATTTTTTTCGATTCATGTAAAATTAGAAATTCGGTATTTTAAATGAGAGAGCATATTGAGTTTGTGTATCTTCTCCAAAACAGAGTAAAAAAGGGCATTGTATATTTTTTGTGACAGATTATATTCAGAGCAATTTTGATTTTAACATTGGGGTGTCTAGATTATATTCAGATTTTTTCGATTTGGGTAAAATTAGAATTTCTGTGTTTTACATGAGAGAGCATATTTAGTTGGTGTATATACTCTAAAACAGAGAAGAAAAAAGCATGGTATATTTTTTCTGACAGATTATATTCAGAGCAATTTTCCTTTTAACATTGTTGTACCTAGATAATATTTAGATTTTGTTCGATTCACGTAAAATTAGAATTTCGGTATTTTACTTGAGAGAGCATACTGAGTTGGTTTATATACTCCAAAACAGAGTAGAATAGGGCATGGTATATTTTTTCTGACAGATTATATTCAGAGCAATTTTGCTTTTAACATTGGGGTGCCTGGATAATATTTAGATTTTTTTTGATTCGCTTAAATATAGAATTTCTGTATTTTACATGACAGAGCATATGGAGTTGGTGTATATACGCCAAAAATGAAGTAGAATAGGGCATTGTATATTATTTCTGACAGACTATATTCAGAGGCATTTTCTTTTAACTTTGGGGCGTCTACATATTATTTAGATTTTATTCGATTCTCGTAAAATTAGAATTTCCATATTTTACCTGAGAGAGCATATTGAGTTGGTGTATATACTACAAAACAGAGTAGAAAAGGGCATTTTATATTTTTTCTGACAGATTATATTCAGAGAAATTTTGCTTTTTACATTGGGGTGCCTAGATAATATTTAGATTTTTTCGATTCTGTTAAAAGTAGAATTTCTGTATTTTACATGAGAGAGCATACGGAGTTGGTTTATATACTCCAAAAAAGAGTAGAATAAGGCATTGTATATTTTTTCTAACAGAATATATTCAGACCCATTTTCTTTTAACTTCGTGGCGCCTAGATTTTATTTAGATTTTTTCGATGCACGTAAACTTAGAATTTCTATATTTTACATGAGAGAGCATATTGAGTTGGTGTATATACTCCAAAACAGAGTAGAATACGTCATTGTATATTTTTTCTAACAAACTATATTCAGAGCCATTTTCTTTTAACTTTGGGGGGAATAGATATTATTTAGATTTGTTTCGATTCGCATAAAATTAGAATTTCAGTGTTTTACATGAGAGAGCATATTGAATTGGTGTATATACTCCAAAACAAAGTAGAAAAGGGCATTGTATATTTTCTCTGACAGAATATATTCAGAGCAATTTTGCTTATAACATTTGGGTGCCTAGATAATATATAGATTTTTTTTTGATTTTCTTAAATATACATTTCTGTATTTTACGAGAAAGCATACTGAGTTGGTGTATATACTCCAAAACCGAGTAGAATAGGGCATTTTATATTTTTTCTGACACTTTATATTGAGAGCAATTTTGTTTTTACCATTGGCGTGCCTAGATAATATTTAGATTGTTTTCGATTCACGTAAATTTATAATTTCGGAATTTTACATGAGAGTGCATACTAAGTTGGTGTATATACTCCAAAAAAGAGTTGAAAAGGGCATTGTATATTTTTTCTGACAGATTATATTCAGAGCAATTTTGCTTTTAACATTGGGGTGCCTAGATAATATTTAGATTTATTTAGATTCGCTTAAATACAGAATTTCTGTATTTTACTTGAGAGAGCATATGGAGATGGTGTATATACTCCAAAACAGAGTCGAATAGGGCATTGTATATCTTTTTCTGATAGATTATATTCAGAGCAATTTTGTTTTGAACATTGGGGTGCCTAGATAATATTTAGATTTTTTGGATTCACGTAAATTTAGAATTTCGGTATTTTACATGAGAGACCATACTGAGTGGGTGTATATACTACAAAACAAAGTAGAATAGGGCATTGTATATTTTTTCTGACAGATTATATTCAGAGCAATTTTTTTTTTAACATTGGGCTGGCTAGATAATATTTACATTTTTTTCAAATCGCTTAAATATAGAATTTTTGTATTTTACATGATAGAGCATACTGAGTTGATGTATATACTCCAAAAAATGTAGAATAATGCATTGTATATTTTTTCTAACAGACTATATTCAGAGCAATTTTCTTTTAACTCTGGGGCGCCTAGATATTATTTAGATTATTTTCGATTCATGTAAAATTAGAATTTCGGTATTTTATTTGAGAGAGCATATGGCGTTGTTGTATATACTCCTGAAGAGAGTAGAATTTGGCATTGTATATTTTTTCTGACAGATTATATTCAGAGCAATTTTGTGGTTAACATTGGGTTGCCTAGGTAATATTTAGATTTTTTTCGATTCACGTAAAAGAAGAATTTCGGTATGTTACATGAGAGAGCATACTGAGGTGGTGTATATACTCCAAAACAGAGTAGAAAAGGGCATTGTATATTTTTTCTGAGAGATTATTTTCAGAGCAATTTTGCTTTTAACATTGGTGTGCCTAGATAATATTTAGATTTTTTTCGATTCACGTAAAAGAAGAATTTTGGTATTTAACATGAGAGAGCATACTGACTTTGTGTATATTCTGCAAAACAAATTAGAATAAGTCATTGTATATTTTTTCTAACAGACTATATTCAGAGCCATTTTCTTTTAACTTTGGGGTGCCTACATATTATTTAGATTTTTTTTATTTGCGTAAAATTTGAATTTCGGTATTTTACATGAGAGACCACATTTAGTGGGTGTATATACTTCAAAACAGAGTAGAAAAGGGCGTTGTATATTCTTTTTGAGAGACTATATTCAGAGCAATTTTGCTTTAAACATTAAGGTGCCTAGATAATATTTAGATTTTTTTCAATTCATGTAAAATTAGACTTTCGGTATTTTACATGAGAGAGCATACTGAGTTGGTGTATATACTCCAAAAAAGAGTAGAATAAGACATTGTATATTTTTTCTAACAGACTATATTCAGAGCCATTTTCTTTTAACTTTGGGGTGCCTACATATTATTTAGATTTTTTTCGATTTGTGTAAAATTAGAATTTCGGTATTTTACATGAGAGAGCAAACTGAGTTGGTCTATATACTCCAAAACAAAGTAGAATAGGGCTTTGTATATTTTTTCTGAGAGATGATATTCATAGCAGTTTTTTTTTAACATTTGGGTGCCTAGATAATATTTATGTTTTTTTTTGATTCGCTTAAATATAGCATTTCTGTATTTTACATGAGAGAGCATATGGAGTTGGTGTATATACTTTAAAACAGAGTAGAACAGGGCTTTGTATATTTTTTTTGAGAGATTATATTCAGAGCAATTTTGTTTTTAACATTGAGGTGCCTAGATAATATTTAGATATTTCTATTTTGGTAAAATTAGAATTTCTGTATTTTACACGAGAGAGCATGCTGAGTTTGTGTATATACTCCAAAAGAGAGTAGAATAAGGCATTGTATATTTTTTCTGACAGATTATATTCGGAGAAATTTTGCTTTTATCATTGTGGTGCCTAGATAATACTTACATTTTTTTCGATTCGGTTAAATAAAGAAATTCTGTATTTTACATGAGAGCTTATTGAGTGGTGTAAATATTCCAAAACATAGTACAATAGGACATTGTATATTATTTTTGACAGATTATATTCAGAGCAATTTTGTTTTTAACATTGGGGTGCCTAGATATTATTTAGATTTTTTTCAATTCACATAAATATAAAATTTCTGTGTTCTACATGAGAGAGCATATGGAGTTGGTGTATATCCTCCAAAACAGAGTAGAATAGGGCATTGTATATTTTCTCAGACAGATTATATTAAGAGAAATTTTGTTTTTAATATTGGGGTGCCAAGATAATATTTAGATTTTTTTCGATTCACGTAAAATTTGAATTTCTGTATTTTACATGAGAGAGCATACTGAGTTTGTGTATATACTCCAAAAAAGAGTAGAATAAGGCATTGTATATTTTTTCTAACAGAGTATATTCAGGGCCTTTTTTTTTATCTTTGGGGTGCATAGATATTATTTTAATTTTTTTCGATTTGTGTAAAATTAGAATTTTGGCATTTTACATGAGAGAGCATATTGATGTGGTTTATATACTTCAAAACAGTGTAGAAAAGGGCATTGTATATTTTGTCTGACAGACTATATACAGAGTAATTTTGCTTTTAACATGCGGGTGCCTAGATAATATTTAGATTTTTCTCGATTCACGTAAAATTATAATTTCGGTATTTTACATGAGAGAGAATACTGAGTTGGTGGATATACTCTAAAAGAGAGTAGAATAGGGCATTGTATATTTTTTCTGACAGATTATACTCAGAGAAATTTTGTTTTTAAAAAACGGGTGCCTCTATAATATATAGATTTTTTCGATTCAGGCAAAGTTAGAATTTCTGTATTTTACATGAGAGAGCATACTGATTTGGTGTATTTACTACAAAACCGAGTAGAAAAGGGCATTGTATATTTTTTCGGACAGATTATATTCAGAGTAATTTTGCTTTTAACTTTGGGGTGCCTAGATAATATTTAGATTTTTTTCGATTTGCTTAAATATAGAATTTCTGTGTTTTACAGAAGAGAGAATATGGAGCTGTTTTATATACGCCAAAACAGAGTAGAATAGGGCATTGTATATTTCTTCTGACAGATTATATTCAGAGCAATTTTGTTTTTAACTCTGGTTTGCCTAGATAATATTTAGATATTTTCGATTCGGGTAAAATTAGAATTTCAGCATTTTACATGAGAGAGCATACTGAGTTGGTGTATATACTCCAAAACAGAGTAGAATGAGGCATTGTATACATTTTCTAACAGACTATATTGAGAGCCATTTTCTTTTAACTTTAGAACGTCTAGATATTATTTAGATTTTTATCGTTTCGTGTAAAATTATAATTTCTGTGTTTTACATGAGAGAGCATATTGTGTTGGTTTATATACTACAAAACAGAGTAGGAAAGGGCATTGTATATTTTTTCTGACAGATTATATTCAGAACAATTGTGCTTTTAATATTCGGGTGCCTAGATAATATTTAGATTATTTTCGATTCGCTCAAATATAGAATTTTTGTATTTTACATGAGAGAGCATATTCAATTGGTGAATATACTACAAAACAAAGTAGAAAAGGGCTTTGTATATTTTATCTGACAGATTATATTCAGAGCAATTTTCCTTTTAATATTTGGGTGCCTAGATAATATTTAGATTTTTTTTGATTCACGTAAATTAGAATTTCAATATTTTACATAAGAGAGCATACTGAGTTGGTGTATATACTCCAAAACAGAGTAGAACATGGAATTCTATATTTTTTTGACAGATTATATTCAAAGCAATTTTGCTTTTAACATTGGGGTGCCTAGATAATATTTAGATGATTTTCGATTCGCTTAAATATAGAATTTCAGTATTTTACGTGAGAGAGGATGTGGAGTTGCTGTATATACTCCAAAACAGAGTAGAATAGGGCTTTGTATATTTTTTCCAAGAGATTATATTCAGAGCAATTTTGTTTTTAACATTCGGGTGCCTAGATAATATTTAGATTTTTCTATTCTGGTAAAATTAGAATTTCTGTATTTTTCACGAGACAGCATACTGAGTTGGTGTATATACTACAAAACAGAGTTAAAAAGGGTATTGTATATTCTTTCTGACAGATTATATTCAGAGGAATTTTGCTTTTAACATTGGGGTGCCTAGATAATATTTAGATTATTTTCGATTCGCTTAAATATAGAATTTTTGTAGTTTACATGAGAGAGCATATTGAGTGGTGTATATACTCCAAAACATAGTAGAATAAGACATTGTATATTTTTTTTCACAAATTATATTCAGAACAATTTTGTTTTTAACATTGTGGTGCCTAGATAATAGTTAGATTTTTTTCGATTCACATAAAATTAGAATTTGTGTATTTTACATGAGAGAGCGTACTGAGTTTGTGTATATACTCCAAAACAGAGTAGAATAAGGCATTGTATATTTTTTCTAACAGACTATATTTAGAGCCATTTTTTTTTATCTTTGTGGCGCCTAGATATTATTTAGATTTTTTTCGAATCTCGTAAAATTAGAATTTTGGTATTTTAGATGAGAGAGCATACTGAGTTGGTGTATATACTCCAAAACGAAGAATAGGGCATTATACCTTTTTTCTGACAGATTATATTTAGAGCAACTTTGCTTTTAACATTGGGGTGCCTAGATAATATTTAGATTATTTCAATTCGGGTAAAATTTGAATTTCTGTATTTTACATTAGAGAGCATATTAAGTTGGTGTATATACTACAAAACAGAGTAGAAAAGGGCATTGTATATTTTTTATGACAGATTATATTCAGAGCAATTTTGCTTTTAACATTGGGTTGCCTATATAATATTTAGATTTTTTTCGATTCTCTTAAATGTAGAATTTCTGTATTTTACATGAGAGAACATATGGAGTTGCTGTATATAGTCCAAAACAGAGTAGAATAGGGCATTGTATATTTCCTCTGAAAGATTCTATTCAGAGCAATTTTGTTTTTAACATTGGGGTGCCTAGATAATATTTAGATTTTTTTGAATCAAGTAAAATTAGAATTTTTGTATTTTACATAAGAGAGCATAATGAGTTGGTGTATATACTCCAAAACAGAGTAGAATAAGGCATTGTATATTTCTTATAACAGACTATATTCAGAGCCATTTTTTTTTAGCTTTGGTGCGCCTAGATATTATTAAGTTTTTTTCGATTCACGTAAAATTAGAATTTTGGTATTTTACATGAGAGAGCATACTGAGTTTGTGTATATACTGCAAAACAGAGTAGAATAAGGCATTGTATATTTTTTTTAACAGACTATATTCAGAGCCATTTTCTTTTAACTTTGGGGCGCCTAGATATTATTTAGATTTTTTTCGATTCGCATAAAATTTGAATTTCGGTATTTTACAGGACAGAACATATTGAGTTGGTGTATATACTCCAAAACAGAGTAGAAAAGTGCATTGTACATTCTTTCTGACAGACTATATTTAGAGCAATTTTGCTTTTAACATTGGGGTGCCTAGATAATATTTAGATTTTTTTCTATTCACGTAAAATTAGAATTTCGGTATTTTACATGGGAGAAGATACTGAGTTGGTCTATATACTTCAAAACAGAGTAGAATAAAACATTGTATATTTTGTCCAACAGAGTTTATTAACAGCCATTTTCTTTTAACTTTGGGGCGTCTAGATGTTATTCAGATTTTTTTTAATTAACGTAAAATTAGAATTTCGGTATTTTACATGAGAGAGCATATTGAGTTGGTGTATATACTACCAAACAGAGGAGAAAAAAGCATTGTATATTTTTTCGGACAGATTATATTCAGAGCAATTTTGCTTTTAACATTGGGGTGTGTAGATAATTAGATTTTTTCGATTCGGGTAGAATTAGAATTTCGGTATTTTACATGAGAGAGCATACTGAGTTGGTGTATATACTCCAAAACAAAGTAGAATAGGGTATTGTATATTTTTTCTCACATACTATATTCAGAGCCATTTTCTTTTAACTTTGGAACACCTAGGTATTTTTTAGATTTTTTTCGATTCGCGTAAAATTTTAATTTCGGTATTTTACATGAGAGAGCATATTGAGATGGTGTATATACTACAAAAAAGAGTAGAAAATGGCATTGTATATTTTATCTGACAGATTATATGCAGAGCAATTTTGCTTTTAACATTGGGGTGCCCAGATAATATTTAGATTTTTTCTATTCGCTTAAATATGGAATTTCTGTATTTTACGTGAGAGAGCATATGGTGTTGGTGTATATACTCCAAAACAGAGTAGAGAAGTGCATTGTATATTTTTTCTCACAGATTATATTCAGAGCAACTTTGCTTTTAACATTGGGGTGCCTAGATAATATTTAGATTGTTTTCTATTCACGTAAATGTAGAGTTTCGGTATTTTACATGAGACAGCATACTGAGTTGGTTTATATACTCCAAAACAGAGTAGAATAAGGCATTGTATATTTTGTTCAATAGACTATATTAACAGCCATTTTCTTTTAACTTTGGGGAGCCTAGATATTATTCAGATTTTTTTCAATTTATGTAAAATTAGAATTTCGGTATTTTACATGAGAGAGCATATCGAGTTGGTGTATATACTCCGAAACAAAGTTTAATAGGGCATTGTATATTTTTTCTGAAATATTATATTCACAGAAATATTGTTTTTAAAACTGGGGTGCCTAGATAATATTTAAATTTTTTTGATTCTGGTAAAATTAAAATTTCTCTGTTTTACATGAGAGAGCACACTGAGTTGGTGTATATACTTTAAAACTTAGTAGAATAAGGCATTGTGTATTTTTTCTAACAGGTTATAATAAGAGAAATTTTGCTTTTCATATTGGGGTGCCTAGATAATATATAGATTTTTTTCGATTCACTTAAATATATAATTTCTGTATTTTACATGATATAGCATATTGAGTTGGTTTATATACTCCAAAACAGAGTAGAATAGGGCACTGTATATTTTTTCTGACAGATTATATTCAGAGAAATTTTGCTTTTAACTTTGGGGTGCCTAGATTATATTTAGATTTTTTTCAATTCACGTAAAATTAGAATTCCGGTATTTTACATGAGAGTGCATACTGAGTTGGTGTATATACTTTTTAACAAAATAGAATAGGTCATTGTATATTTCTTCTGACAGATTATATTCAGAGTAATTTTGCTTTTAATATTGGGGTGCCTAGAAAGTATATAGATTTTATTCGATTCACTTAAATATAAAATTTCTGTATTTTACATGAGATAGCATATGGAATTCGTGTATATACTTCAAAGCAGTGTAGAATAAGGCACTGTATATTTTTTCTAACAGAATATATTCAGAGCCATTTTCTTTTAACTTTGGGGTGCCTAGATATTATTTAGATTTTTTTCAATTCACGTAAAATTTGAATTTCAGAATTTTACATGAGAAAGCATATTGAGTTGGTGTATATACTCGAAAAAAGAGTAGAAATGGGCATTGTACATTTTTTCTGACAGATTATATTCAGAGCAATTTTGCTTTTAACATTGGGGCGCCTAGATAATATTTAGATATTTTTCGATTCGCTTTAATATAGAATTACTGTATTTTACATAAAAGAGCATAAGAAGTTGGTGTATATACTCCCAAATAGAGTAGAATAGGGCATTGTATATTTTTTATGTCAGATGATATTAAGAGCAATTTCGTTTTTAACATTGGGGTGCCTAGATAATATTTAGATTATTTTCGATTCACGTAAAATTAGAATTTTGCTGTTCTAAATGAGAGAGCACACTGAGTTGGTTTATATACTCCAAAACAGAGTAGAATAGGGCATTGTATATTTTTTCTGACAGCTTATATTAAGGGCAATTTTTTTTTATCCTTGGGGTGCCTAGATAGTATTTAGATTTTTTCGATTCAGGTAAAATTAGGTTTTCGGTATTTTACATGAGAGAGCATATTGAGTTTGTATATATACTACAAAGCAGAGTAGAAAAGGGCATTGTATATTTTTTTCTGACAGTTTATATTCAGAGCAATTTTTCTTTTAATAATGGGTTGCCTAGATAATATATCAATTTGATTCGATTCGCTTAAATATAGAATTTCGGTATTTTACATGAGAGAGCATATTGAGTTGGTGTATATACTCCAAAACAGAGTAGAATAAAGCACTGTATATTTTTTCGGACAGATTATATTAAGAGCAATTTTGCTTTCAACATTGGGGTGCCTAGATAATATTTAGAATTTTTTCGATTCACGTAAAATTAGAATTTCGGTATTTTAATAAGAGTGCATTCTGAGTTGGTGTATATAATTTTAAACAAAGTAGAAAAAAACATTTAATATTTTTTCTTACAGATTATATTCAGAGTAATTCTGTTTTTATTATTGGGGTGCCTAGATAATATTTAGATGTTTTCAATTCTGGTAAAATTAGAATTTCTGTGTTTTACATGTGAGAGCATATTGAGTTGGTGTATATAGTACAAAACAGAGTAGAAAAGGGCATTGAATATTTTTTCTGACAGATTATATTCAGAGTAATTTTCCTTTAACATTAGGGTGCCTCGATAATATTTAGATTTTTTTGATTCGCTTAAATATTGAATTTCTGTATTTTATATGAGAGAGCATATGGAGTTGGTGTATATACTCGCAAACACAGTAGAAAAGGGCATTGCATATTTCTTATGACAAATTATATTCAGAGCAATTTTGCTTTTAACGTTGGGGTGCCTAGATAATAATTAGATTTATTTCGATTCGCTTTAATATAGAATTTCTGTATTTTACATGAGAGAGCATATGGAGTTGGTGTATATACTCCAAAACACAGTAGAATAGGGAATTGTATATTTTTTTTGACAGATTATATTAAGAGAAATAATGTTTTTAACCTTGGGGTGCCTTGATAATATTTAGATTTTTTGCGATTTTCGTAAAATTAGAATTTCGGTATTTTACATGAGAGAGCATACTGAGTTAATGTATATACTCCAAAACAGAGTAGAAAGGGTATTGTATATTTTTTCTGACAGAATATATTCAGACAAATTTTTCTTTAATATTGTGGTGCCTAGATAATATTTAGATTTTTTTCGATTCACGTAAAATTAGAATTTCGGTATTTCACATGAGATTGCATACTGAATTGGTGTATATATTCTAAAACAGAGTAGAATAAGGCACTGTACATTTTTTCTAACAGAATATATTCAGAGCCATTTTATTTTAACTTTGGGGAGCCTAGATATTATTTAGATTATTTTCGATTCACGTAAAATAGAATTTCGTTATTTTACATGAGAGAGCATATTGAGTTGGTGTATATACTCGTTAAAAGAGTAGAAAAGGGAATTGTATGTTTTTTCTGACAGATAATATTAAGAGCAATTTTGCTTTTAACATTGGGGTGCCTAGATAATATTTGTATATTTTTCAATTCTCTTAAATTTAGAATTTCTCTATTTTAAATGAGAGAGTATATGGACTTGGTGTATATATTACAAAACAGAGTAGAATAGGGCATTGTATATTTTTTCTGACAGATTATATTAAGAGCAATTTTGTTTTTAACATTGGGTTGCCTAGATAATATTTAGAATATTTCGATTCTGGTAAAATTAGAATATCTTTATTTTACATGAGAGAGCATATTCAGTTGGTGTATATACTACAAAACTGAGTAGAAAAGGGCATTGTATATTTTTTCTGAAAGATTATATTCAGAGCAATTTTCCTTTATTATTGGGGTGCCTTGATAATATTTAGATTTTTTTGGTTCGGGTAAAATTAGAATTTTGGTATTTTACATGAGAGAGGATATTTAGTTCGTGTATATATCCAAAACAGAGTAGAATAAGGCACTGTAATTTTTTTTAACAGACTATATTCAGAGCCATTTTTTTTAACTTTCGTGCACCTTGATATTATTTAGATTTTTTTCGATTCGCATTAAATTAGGATTTCAGTATTTTACATGAGAGAGCATACTGAGTTGGTGTATATACTCCAAACAGTAGATAAGGGCATGTATATTTTTTCTGAAAGATTGTATTCAATGCAATTTTTCTTTTAACATTGGGGTGCCTATATAATAATTAGATTTCTTTTGATTCACATAAAATTAGAATTTCTGTATTTTAGATGAGAGAGCATATTGAGTTGGTGTATATACTACAAAACAGTAGAAAAGGGAATTGTAAATTTTTTCTTAAAGATTATATTCAGAGCAATTTTGCTTTTAACATTGGGGTGACTAGATAATATTTATTTTTTTTCGATTCGCTTAAATATAGAATTTCTGTATTTTACATAAGAGAGTAAATGTAGTTGGTGTATATACTCCAAAACAGAGTAGAATAGGGCATTTTATATTTTTTCTGACAGAATATATTCAGAGCAATTTTGTTTTTAACATTGGGGTGCCTAGATAATATTTAGATTTTTTTCAGTTCACGTAAAATTAGAATTTCGGTATTTTACATGTGAGAGCATAGTGAGTTTGTGTATATACTCCAAAACAGAGTAGAATAAGGCATTGTATATTTTTTTTAACAGACTATATTCAGAGCCATTTTCTTTAACTTTGGGGCGCATAGATATTATTTAGCTTTATTTTGATTCGTGCAAAATTATAAATTTGCTATTTTCCATGAGAGAGCATACTGATTTCGTGTATATACTCCAAAACCGAGTAGAGTAAGGCATAGTATATTTTCTCTAACATACTATATTCAGAGACATTTTATTTTAACTTTGGGGCGCCTAGATATTATTTAGATTTTTTTCGATACACGTAAAATTATAATTTCGGTATTTTACACGAGATAGCATATTGAGTTGGTGTATATACTCCAAAACAAGTTAGAAAACTGCATTGTATATTTTTTCTGACAAATAATATTCAGAGTAATTTTGCTTTCAACATTGGGGTGCCTAGATGATATTTAGATTTTTTTCTACTCACGTAAATTAGAATTTCGGTATTTTACATGAGAGAGCATACTGAGTTGGTTTATATACTTCAAAACAGAGTAGAATAAGGCATTGTATATTTTTTCCAACAGACTATATTCAGAGCCATTTTCTGTTAACTTTGGGGCACCTAAATATTATTTAGATAGTTTTCGATTCACGAAAATTATAATTTCGTTATTTTATATGAGAGAGCATATTGAGTTGGTGATATACCCGAAAAAAAGTACAAAAGGGCATTGTATATTTTTTCTGACAGATTATATTCAGAGCAATTTTGATTTTAACATTGGGGTGCCTAGATAATATGTAGATATTTTTCGTTTCGCTTAAATATAGAATTTCAGTATGTTACATGAGAGAGCATATGGAGTTGGTGTATATACTCCAAAACAAAGTAGAATAGGGCATTGTGTATTTTTTCTGACATATTAGATTAAGAGCAAATTTGTTTTTAACATTGGGGTGCCTAGATAATATTTAGATTCTTTCGATTTGGGTGAAATTATAATTTCGTTCTTTTACATGTGAGAGCATATTGAGTTGGGGTATATACTACAAAACAAAGTAGAAAAGGGCATTGTATACTTTTTCTGACAGGCTATATTCAGAGTAATGTTTCTTTTTATATTGGGGTGCCTAAATAATATATAGATTTTATTCGATTCATTTAAATATAGAATTTCTCTATTTTAAATGAGATAGCGTATGGAGTTGGTGTATATAGTTTAAAACAGAGTAGAAAAGGGCAGTGTATATTTTTTCTGACAGATTATATTCTCAGCAATTTTGCTTTTAACATTGGGGTGCCTAGATAATATTTAGGTTTATTTCAATTCACGTAAATTTAGAATTTCGGTATTTTACATGAGAGTGCATACTAAGTTGGTGTATATAATTTTAAACAAAGTTGAATAGGGTATTTTGTATTTTTTCTGACAGATTATATTCAGAGCAATTTTGTTTTTAACATTGCGGTGCCTAGATAATATTTAGATTTCTTCGATTCGGGTAAAATTAAAATTTCGGTATTTTACATCAGAGAGCGTATTGAGTTAGTGTATTTACTACAAAACAGAGTAGAAAAAGGCAGTGTATATTTTGTCTGACAGAAAATATATTCAGAGCAATTTTGCTTTAAAATTGCCGTTTCTAGATAATATTTAGATTTTTTTCGATTCGCTTAAAAGTAGAGTTTCTGTAACTTATATGAGAGAGCATATGGAGTTGGTGTATATACTCCAAAACAGAGTAGAAAAGAATGTTGTATATTTTTTCTGACAGATTATATTCAGAGCAATTTTGTTTTTGACATTGGGGTACCAAGATAATATTTAGATTTTTTCGATTCGGGTAAAATTAGAATTTCAGTATTTTACATTAGAGAGCATAAGGAGTTGGTGTATATACTCCAAACCCAGTAGAATACGGCATTGTATATTTTTTCTAACAGACGGAATTCAAAGACATTTTCTTTTAACTTTGGGGTGCCTAGATATTACTTAGATTTTTTTCAATTCGTGTAAAATTGGAATTTTGCTATTTTACATGAGAGAGCATATGGAGTTGGTGTATATACTCCAAAACAGAGTAGAAAAACACATTGTATATTTTTTCTCACAGATTATATTCAGAGCAATTTTGCTTTTAACATTGGAGTACATGGATTATATTTAGATTTTTTTCGATTCACGTAAATTTAGAATTTCAGTATTTTACATGAGAAAGCATATAAACTTGCTGTATATACTACAAAATAGATTAGAAAAGGGCATTGTATATTTTTTCTGACAGATTATATTTGGAACAATTTTGCTTTTAACGTTGGGGTGCCTGGATAATATTTAGATTTTTTTCGATTCGCTTAAATATAGAATTTCTGTATTTTACATGAGAGAGCATATGGAATTGGTGTATATACCACAAAACAGAATAGAATAGGACATTGTATATATTTTCTGACAGATTATATTCAGAGCAATTTTGCTTTTAACATTGTGGTGCCTAGATTATATTTAGATTATTTTCGATTTGCTTAAATATAGAATATCTGTATTTTACATGAAAGAACATATGGAGTTGGTGTATATACTCCAAAACAGAGTAGAATAGGTCATTGTATATTTATTTTGACAGATTATATTAAGAGTAATTTTGTTTTAAACATTGGGGTGCCTAGATCATATTTAGATTTTCTGGATTCAGGTAAAATTAGAATATCTGTATTTTACATGAGAGAGCATACTGAGTTTGTGTATATACTCCAAAACAGAGTAGAATAAGGCATTGTATATTTATTCTAGCAGACTTTATTCAGAGGCATTTTCTTTTAACTTTGGGGCGCCTAGATATTATTAAGATTTTTTTCGATTCACGTAAAATTATAATTTCGGTATTTTACATGAGAGGGCATATTGAGTTGGTGTATATACTCCAAAACAGAGTAGAAAAGGGCATTGTATATTTTTTATGACAGATTGTATTCAGAGCAATTTTGCTTTTAACGTTCGGTTGCCTAGCTAATATTTAGATTTTTTTTGATTCAGGTAAAATTAGAATTTCAGTATTTTTCATGAGAGAGCATCCTGAGTTGCTTTATATACTCCAAAACAGAGTAGAATAAGGCATTGTATATTTTTTCTCTCAGATTATATTCAGAGCAATTTTGCTTTTAACATTGGTGTGCCTAGATTATTTTTGATTCGGTTAAATATAGAATTTCTGTATTATACATGAGAGAGCATATGGAGTTGGTGTATATTCTCGAAAACAGAGTAGAATAGGGCATTGTATATTTTTTTTGACAGATTATAGTCCAAGCAATTTTGCTTTTAACATTGGGGTGCCTAGATAATATTAAGATTTTTTTCTATTCACATAAATTTATAATTTCGGTATTTACATGAGAGTCCATACTGAATTTGTGTATATATACCAAAATAGATTAGAATAAGGGATTGTATATTTTTTCTAACATACGATATTTACAGCCATTTTCTTTAACTTTGTGGAGCCTAGATATTATTTAGATATTTTTCGATTCACGTAAAATTAGAATTTTGTTATTTTACATGAAAGACCATATTAAGTTGGTGTATATACTCCAAAAAAAGTAGAATAGGGTATTGTATATTTTTTCTGACAGATTATATTCAAAGAAATTTTGTTTTTAACATTGGGGTGCGTAGATAGTATTTAGATTTTTTTCAATTCACGTAAAATTAGAATTCCGGTATTTTACATTAGAGAGCATACTGAGTTGGTTTATATAGTCGAAAACAGTAGAATAAGGCATTGTATATTTTTTCTAACAGATTATATTCAGAGCCATTTTCTTTTAACTTTTGGGCACGTAGATATTATTTAGATTCTTTTCGATTCACGTAAAATTAGAATTTCGGTATTTTACATGGGAGAGCATATTGAGTTGGTGACTATAATACAAAACAGAGTAGAATAAAGCATTGTATATTTTTTCTGACAGATTATATTCAGAGCTATTTTGCTTTTAACATTGGGTTGCCTAGATAATATTTAGATTTTTTTGGATTTGCTTAAATATAGAATTTCTCTATATTACATGAGAGGACATAGGGAGTTGGTGTATATACTCCAAAACAGAGTAGAAATGGGCATTGTATATTTTGTCTCACAAACTATATTTAGAGCAATATTGTTTTTAACTTTGGGGTGCCTAGATAATATTTAGATTTTTCGATTCACGTGAAATTAGAATATTGGTATTTTAAATTAGAGAGAATACTGAGTAGGATTATATACTCCAAAACAGAGTAGAATAAGGCATTGTATATTTTTCCTAACAGACTATATTCAGAGCAATTTTCTTTAAACTTTGGGGTGCCTAGTTATTATTTAGATTTATTCGATTCACGTAATATTAGAATTTCTGTAGTTTACAACTGAGAGCTTACTGAGTTGGTGTATATACTCCAAAACCGAGTATAAAAGTGCATTGTATATTTTTTCTAACAGAATACATTCAGATCCATTTTTTTTTATCTTTGGGGCGCCTAGATATAATTTAGATTTTTTTCGATTCGCTTAAAATTAGGATTTCGGTATTTAACATGAGAGAGCATATTGAGTTGGAGTATATACCTTAAACAGAGTAGATAAGGGCATTGTATATTTTTTCTGACAGATTATATTCAGAGCAATTTTGATTTTAACATTGGGGCGCCAAGATAATATTTAGGTTTCTTTCGGTTCACGTATAATTAGAATTTCGGTATTTTACATGAGAGGGAATACTGAGTTGGTGTATATACTCCAAAACAGAGTAGAATAGGGCATTTTATATTTTTTCTTACAGATTATATTCAGAGAAATTTTGTTTTTAGCATTGGGGAGCCTAGATAATATTTAGATATTTTTGATTTTTGTCAAATTAGAATTTTGGTATTTTAAATGAGAGAGCATACTGAGTTGGTGTATATACTCCAAAACAGACTAGAATAAGGCATTGTATATTTTAAATAACAGACTATATTCAGAGTCATTTTCTTTTAACTTTGGGACGCCTAGATATTATTAAGATTTATTACCAATTCGTGTAGAATTAGAATTTCGGTATTTTACATGAGAGAGCATATAGAGTTGTTGTATATACTACAAAAGAGAGTAGAAAAGGGCATTGTATATTTTTTCTGACAAATTATATTCAGAGCAATTTGGCTTTTAACATTAGGGTGCCTAGATGATATATAGAGTTTTTTCGATTCACGTATAATTAGAATTTCGGTATTTTACATGAGAGAGCAAACTGAGTTGGTGTATATATTCCAAAACAGAGTAGAATAAGGCATTGTATATTTTTTCTAACAGACTATATTCAGAGCCATTTTCTTTTAATTTTGGTGCTCCTAGATTTAATTAGATTTTTTTCGATTGGCATAAAATTTGAATTTCGTTATTTTACATGAGAGAGCATATTGAGATAATGTATATACTCCAAAATAGAGTAGAATAAGTCATTGTATATTTTTTCTAACAGACTATATTTAGAGCCATTTCCTTTTAGATTTGGGGCGCCTAGATATTATTTAGAATTTTTTCGATTCATGTAAAATTAGAATTTTTGTATTTTACATAAGAGAACATATTGAGTTGGTGTATATACTTCAAAACAGAGTAGAAAAGGGCAATGTATATTTTATCTGACAGATTATATTCAGAGCAGTTTTGCTTTTAACATTGGGGTGCCTAGATAATATTTAGATTTTTTTCAATTCGCTTAAATATAGAATTTCTCTATTTTACATGAAAGAGCATATGGAGTTGGTGTATGTACTCCAAAACAGAGTAGAAAAGGGCACTGTATCTTTTTTCTGACAGACTATATTCAGAGCCATTTTCTTTTAACTTTGGGGCGCCTAGATATTATTTAGATTTTTTACCGGTTTGTGTAGAATTAGAATTTCCGTATTTTACATGACGGAGCACATTGAGTTGTTGTATATACTCCAAAACAAAGTAGAAAAGGGCATTGTATATTTTTTCTGACAGATTATATTCAGAGCAATTTTGCTTTTAACATTGGGGTGCCTAGATAATACATAGATTTTTTTCGATTTACGTATAATTAGAATTTCGGTATTTTACATGAGAGAACAAACTGAGTTGGTGTATATACTCCAAAACAGAGTAGAATAAGGCATTGTATATTTTTTCTAACAGACTATATTCAGAGCCATTTTCTTTTAATTTTGGTGTGCCTAGATTTTATTTAGATTTTTTTCGATTGGAATAAAATTTGAATTTCGGTATTTTACATGAGAGAGCATATTGAGTTGGTGTATATACCCAAAAACAGAGTAGAAAAGGGCATTGTATATTTTTTCAGGCAGATTATGTTCAGAGCAATTTTGCTTTTAACATTGGGGTGCTTAGATGTTATTTATATTTTCTTCAATTCACGTAAAATTAGAATTTCAGTATTTTACATGAGAGGGAATACTGATTTGGTGTATATTCTCCAAAACAGTGTAGAATAGAACATTTTCTATTTTTTCTGACAGATTATATTCAGAGCAAATTTGTTTTTAACATAGGGGAGCCTAGATTATATTTAGATTTTTTAGATTTGGGTAAAATTAGAATTTCGGTATTTTACATGAGAGAGCATACTGAGTTGGTGTATATACTCCAAAACAGAGTAGAATAAGGCATTGTATATTTTTTGTAACAGCGTATATTCAGAGTCATTTTCTTTTAAATTTGGGGCGCCTAGATATATTTAAGATTTTTTACCATTTCACGTAAAATTAGAATTTCGGTATTTTACATGAGAGAGCATATTGAGTTGGTGTATATACTCCAAAACATTGTAGAAGAAGGCATTGTATATATTTTTTAACAGACTATATTCATAGCCATTTTCTTTTAACATTAGGGCGCCTAGATATTATTTAGATGGTTTCCGATTCGCATAAAATTAGAATTTTGTTATTTTACATGTGAGAGCATATTGAGATGGTGTATATACTCCAAAAGAGTAGAATAAAACCTTGTATATTTTTTCTAAAAGACGATATTCAGAGCCAATTTCTTTGAACTTTGGGGCGCCTAGATATTATTTAGATTTTTTTCGATTCGCATAAAATTAGAATTTCTGTATTTTACATGAGAGAGCATATTGACTTGGTATATATACTCCAAAACAGAGTAGAAAATGGCATTGTATATTTTTCCTAACAGACTATATTCAGAGCCATTTTCTTTAACTTTGGGCGCCTAGATATTATTTAGACATTTATTCGATTCACGCAAAATTAGAATTTTGGTATTTTACATGAGAGAGAATACTGAGTTGGTGTATACACTCCAAAACAAAGTAGAATATGGCATTGTATATTTTTTCTGACAGATTATATTCAGAGCAATTTTGTTTTCAACATTGGGGTGCCTAGATTATGTTTAGATTTTTCCGATTTGGGTAAAATTAAAATTTCGGTATTTTAAATGAGAGAGCATACTGCGTTTTTGTATATACTCCAAAAATGAGTAGAATAAGACATTTTATATTTATTCCAACAGACTGTATTCAGAGCCATTCTTTTTTAACTTTGGGGCGCCTAGAAATTATTTAGATTATTTTCAATTCGCTTAAAATTTGAATTTCGTTATTTTACATGAGAGAGCATATTGAGTTGGTGTATATACTACAAAACAGAGTAGAAAAGGGCATTGTTTATTTTTTATGACGGATTATATTCAGAGCAATTTTGCATTTAACATTGGAGTGCCTAGATAATATTTAGATTTTTTTTCGATTCGCTTAAATATAGAATTTCTGTATTTTACATGAGAGAGCATATGGAGTTGGTGTATATACTCCAAAACAGAGTAGAATAGGGCATTTTATATTTTCTCTGACAGATTATATTCAGAGCAATTTTGTTTTTAACATTGGGGTGCCTAGATAATATTTAGATGTTTTCGATTTGGGTCAAATTAGAATTTCGGTATTTTATATGAGAGAGCGAACTGAGTTGGTGTATATACTCCAAAAATGAGTAGAATAAGACATTTTATATTTATCCTAACAGACTATATTCAGAGCCATTCTCTTTTAACTTTGGGGCGCCTAGATATTATTTAGATTTTTTTCGATTCGCTTAAAATTGGAATTTCGGTATTTTACATGAGAGAGCATATTGAGTTGGTGTATATATTACAAAACAGAGTAGAAAAGGGCATTGTTTATTTTTTCTGACTGATTATGTTCAGTGCAATTTTGCATTTAACATTGGAGTGCCTAGATAATATTTAGATTTTTTTCGATTCACTTAAATATAGAATTTCTGTATTTTATAAGAGAGAGCATATGGAGTTGGTGTATATACTCCAAAACACAGTAGAATAGGGCATTGTATATTTTCTCTGACAGATTATATTCAGAGCAATTTTGTTTTTAACATTGTGGTGCCTAGATAATATTTAGATTTTTTTCGATTCTTGTAAAATTAGAATTTCGATATTTTACATGAGAGAGCATACTGAGTTAGTGTATATACTCAAAAACATGGTAGAATAGGTCATTGTATATTTTTTGTGACAGAGTATATTCAGATCATTTTTGTTTTTAACATTGGGGTTCCTAAATAATAATTAGATTTTTTTCGATTCATGTAAATTTAGACTTTCAGTATTTTACATGAGAGAGCATACTGAGTTGGTGTATATACTCCAAAACAGAGTAGAAAAGGGCATTGTATATTTTTTCTGACAGTTTATATTCAGAGCAATTTTACTTTCAACATTCGGTTGTTTAGATAATATTTAGATTTTTTTCGATTCGTGTAATTTTAAAATTTCGGTATTTTACGTGAGAGAGCATATTGAGTTGGTGTATATACTTTTAAACAGAGTAGAAAAGGGAATTGTTTATTTTTTCTGACAGATTATATTAAGAGCAATTTTGCTTTTAACATTGGGGTGCCTAGATAATATATAGATTTTTTTCGAATCATGTAATATTACAATTTCTGTATTTTACATAAGAGAGCATACTGAGTTGGTGTCTATACTGCAAAACAAAGTAGAATAGGGGATTGTATACTTTTTCTAGCAGATTATAATCAGAGCAATTTATTTTTAACATTGGAGTGCCTAGATAATATTTAGATTATTTTTGATTCACGTAAAATTTGCATTTCAGTATTTTATATAAGAGAGCATAATGAGTTGGTGTATATACTCCAAAACAGAGTAGAATAAGGCATTGTGTATTTTCTCTAACAGGCTATATTCAGAGCCAGTTTCTTTTAACTATGGGGCACCTAGATATTATTTAGGTTTTATTCGATACGCATAATACTAGAATTTCGATATTACACATGAGAGAGCAAATTAAGTTGGTATATATACTCCAAAACAGAGTAGAAAACGACATTGTATATTTTTTCTGACACATTAGATTCGGAGCAATTTTGCTATTAACATTGGGGTGCCTAGATAATATTTAGATATTTTTCGATTGTCTTAAATATAGAGTTTATGTATTTTACATGAGAGAGCATATGGAGTTGGTGTATATACTCCAAAACAAAGTAGAATAGGGCATTGTATATTTTTTAGATTATATTCAGAGCAATTTTGTTTTTAAAAAATCGGGGTGCCTAAATAATATTTAGATTTTTTTGATTCAGTTAAAATTAGAATTTCTATGCTTTTCATGAGAGAGCATACTGAGTTGGTGTAGATACTCCCAAACAGTGTAGAATAAGGCATTGTATATTTTTTCTAACAGACTATATTCAGAGCCATATTATTTTAACTTTGGGGCGCCTAGATATTATTTAGATTTTTTCCGATACGCATAAAATTAGAATTTTGGTATTTTACATGAGAGAGCATATTGAGTTGGTGTATATACTCCAAAACAAAGTAGAAAAGGGGATTGTATATTTCTTCTTACAGATGATATTCAGAAAAATTTTGCTTTTAAGATTGGGGTGCCTAGATAATATTTAGATGGTTTTTGATTCACGTAAAATTAGAATTTCGCTATTTTACATAATAGAGAATACTGAGTTGGTGTATATACTCAAAAACATCGTAGAATAGATCATTGTATATTTTTCATGACAGAATATATTCAGAGCATTTTTGTTTTTAACATTGGGGTGTCTAGATAATAATTAGATTTTTTTCGATTCACGTAAATTTTGAATTTCAGTATTTTTCATGAGAGAGCATATTGAGTTGGTGTATATGCTCCAAAACAGAGTAGAAGAGGGCATTGTATATTTTTTCTGACAGATTATATTCAGAGCTATTTTGCTTTTAACATTGGAGTGCCTAGATAATATTGAGATTTTTTTCAATTCACGTAAAATTAGAATTTCTGTATTTTACATGGGAGATCATATGGAATTGGTGTATATACTCAAAAACAGAGTAGAATAGGGCATTGTATATTTTTTTCTGAGAGATTATAATCACAGAAATTTTGTTTTTCACATTGGGGTGCCTAGATAATATTCAGATTTTTTCGATTCACGTAAAATTAGAATTTCGGTATTTTACATGTGTCAGCATACTGAGTTGGTTTATATACTCCAAAACAGAGTAGAATAAGGCATTGTATGTTTTTTCTAACAGACTATATTCAGAACAATTTTGTTTTAACTTTGGAGCACCTCGATATCATTTAGATTATTTTTGATTCACGTAAATTTTGAATTTTGGTATTTTATGTGTGAGATCATATTGAGTTGGTGTATATACTTCAAAACAGAATAGAATAGGACATTGTATATTTTTTCTGACAGATTATTATCACAGAAATTTTGTATTTAACATTGGCGTGCCTAGATAATATTTACATTTTTTCGATTCACCTAAAATTAGAATTTCTATACTTTTCATGAGAGAGCATACTGAGTTGGTGTAGATACTCCCAAACAGTGTAGAATAAGGCATTGTATATTTTTTCTAACAGACTATATTCAGAGCCATTTTCTTTTAACTTTGGATCGCCTAGATATTATTTAGATTTTTTTCGATTTGCGTAAAATTAGAATTTCGGTATTTTACACGAGAGAGCATATTGAGTTGGTGTATATACTCCAAAAAAGAGTAGAAAAGGGCATTGTAAATTTTCTCTGACAGATTATATTCAGAGCAATTTCGCTTTTAACATTGGGGTGCCTAGATAATACTTAGATATTTTTCGATTCACTTAAATATAGATTTTCTGCATTTTACAAGAGAGCATATGGAGTTGGTGTATATACTCCAAAACAGAGTAGAATAGGGCATCGTTTATTTTTTCTGACAGATTATATTCAGAGCAATTTTGTTTTTAACCTTGGGGTGGCTAGATAATATTTAGATTTTTTCGATCAGAGTAAAATTAGAATTTCGGTATTTTACATGAGAGAGCATACTTAGTTGGTATATATACTCCAAAATTAAGTAGAATAAGGCATTGTATAATTTTTCTAACAAACTATATTCAGAGCCATTTTCTTTTAATTTTGCAGCGCCTAGATATTATTTAGATTTTCTCGATTCGTGAAAAATTAGAATTTCGGTATTTTACATGAGAGAGTATATTGAGTTGGTGTATACACTCCCAAACAGAGTAGAAAACAGCATTGTATATTTTTTCTGACAGATTATATTCAGAGCAATTTTGCTTTTAACATTGGGGTGCCTAGATAACATTTAGATTTTTTTCGATTCGCTTAAATATAGAATTTCTGCGTTTTACATGAGAGAGAATACTGAGTTGGTGTATATACTCCAAAACAGAGTAGAATAAGTCATTGTATATTGTTTCAAACAGACTATATTCAGAGACATTTTCTTTTAACTTTCGGGCACTTAGATATTAGTTAGATTTCTTTTCGATTTGCATAAAATTAGAATTTCTTTATTTTACGTGAGAGAGCATATTGAGTTGGTGTATATACTCCAAAACAGAGTAGAAAAGGGCATTGTATATTTTTTCTGACAGATTATATTCAGAGGAATTTTCTTTTAACATTGGGGTGCCTAGGTGATATTTAGATTTTTCTCGATTCGCTTAAATATAGAATTTCTGTATTTTACATGAGAGAGCATATGGAGTTGGTGTATATACCTCAAAACAG
Source organism: Callithrix jacchus (assembly GCF_049354715.1). Classification (NCBI taxonomy): domain Eukaryota; kingdom Metazoa; phylum Chordata; class Mammalia; order Primates; family Cebidae; genus Callithrix; species Callithrix jacchus. Next base: position 123,010,807 of record NC_133514.1, read on the forward strand.
AGTAGAATAAGGCATTGTATATTTTCTCTAACAGATTATATTCAGAGAAATTTTGTTTTTAACATTGTGGTGCCTAGATAATATTTAGATTTTTTTCGATTTGCTTAAATATAGAATTTTTGTATTTTACATGAGAGAGCATATGGAGTTGGTGTATATATTCCAAAACAGAGTAGAATAGGGCATTGTATATTTTTTATGACAGATTATATTCAGAGCAATTTTGTTTTTAAAATTGGGTTGCCTAGGTAATATTTAGATTTTTTTCGATTCACGTAAATTTAGAATTTCGGTATTTTACATGAGAGAGGATACTGAGTTGGTGTATATACTCCAAAACAGAGTAGAATAAGGCCTTGAATATTTTTTCTAACAGACTAAATTCAGAGCCATTTTCTTTTAACTTTTGGGCGCCTAGATATTATTTAAATTTGTTTCGATTCGCGAAAGATTAGAATTTCGGTATTTTACATGAGAGAGCATATTGAGTTGGTGTGTATATTACAAAACAGAGTAGAAGAAAGCATTGTATGTTTTTTTCTGACAGATAATACTCAGAGCAATTTTGCTTTTAACATTGGGTTGCCTTGATAATATTTAGATTATTTGATTCGCTTGAATATAGAATTTCTGTGTTTTACATGAGAGAGCATATGGAGTTGGTGTATATACTCCAAAACAGAGTAGAATAGGGCATTGTATATTTGTTGTGGCAGATTATATTCAGAGCAATTTTGTTTTTAACATTGGGGTGCCTAGATAATATTTAGATATTTTTCAATTCGCTTAAATATAGAATTTCTCTATTTTACCAGGGAAAGCATATGGAGTTGGACTGTATACTCCAAAAAATAGTAGAATAAGGCATTTTATATTTTTTCTGACAGATTGTATTCGAAGCAATTTTGTTTTAAACATTGGGGTTCATAGAAAATATTTAGATGTTTTCGATTCGGATAAAATTAGAATTTTGTTATTTTACATGAGAGAGCATACTGAGTTGGTGTATATACTCCAAAACAGATTAGAATAAGGCATTGTATATTTTTTTTAACAAGCTTTATTCAGAGCCATTCTCTTTTAACTTTGGGGCACCTGGATATTATTTAGATTCTTTTCAATTCGTGTAAAATTAGAATTTCTGTATTTTACATGAGAGAGCATAGAGAGTTGTTGTATATACTACAAAACAGAGTAGAATAGGGCATTGTATATTTTTTCTGACATATTATATTCACAGCAATTTTGCTTTTAACATTGGTGTGCCTAGATAATATTTAGATTTTTTTCGATTCTCTTAAATATAGAATTTCTGTGTTTTACATGAGAGTGCATATGGAGTTGGTGTATGTACTCCAAAAAAGTGTAGAATAGGGCATTGTATATTTCTTCTGACAGTTTATATTCAGAGAAAAATCGTTTTTAACATTGGGGTGACTAGATAATATTTAGAATTTTTCGTTTGTGGTAAAATTGGAATTTTTGTATTTTACATGAGAGAGCATACTGAGTTGGTGTATATACTCGAAAACAAAGTAGTATAAGGTATTGTATATTTTTTTTGACATATTATATTCACAGCAATTTTGCTTTTAACATTTGGGGTGCCTATATAGTATTTAGATTATTTTCGATTCACTTAAATGTAGAATTTCTGTATTATACATGAGAGAGCATATTGAGTTGGTGTATATACTATAAAACAACGTAGAAAATGGCATTGTATTTTTTTTCTGACAGAATGTATTCAGAGAAATTTTGCTTTTAAGATTCGGTTGCCTAGATAATATTTAGATTTTTTTCGATTCGAGTAAAATTAGAATTTCCGTATTTTACATGAGAGAGCCTACTTAGTTGGTGTATATATGCCAAAACAGAATAGAATAAGTCATTGTATATTTTTTCCAACAGACTATATTAAGAGCCATTTTCTTTTAACTTTGGAACGCCTAGATATTATTTAAATTTTTTTCAATTCGGGTAAAATTAGAATTTTGGTATTTTACATGAGAGAGAATATTGAGTTGCTTTATATACTTCAAAACAAAGTAGAATAGGGTATTGTATATTTTTTATGACAGATTATATTCAGAGATATTTTGTTTTTAACATTGGGGTGCCTAGGTAATATTTAGATTTTTTAGATTTGGGTAAAATTAGAATTTCTGTATTTTACATGAGAGAGCCTACTGAGTTGGTGGATATACTCCAAAACAGAGGAGAATAAGTCATTGTATATTTTTTCTAACAGACTATATTAAGAGCCATTTTTTTTAACTCTGGGGTACCTAGATATTATTTAGATTTTTATTGATTCGTATAAAATTAGAATTTCGGTATTTTACCTGATATAGCATATGGAGTTGGTGTATATACCTAAAAACTGACTAGAATAAAGCATTGTATATTTTTTCTGACAGATTATATTCAGTGCAATTATTTTTAACATTGTGGTGCCTAGATAATATTTAGATTTTTTCAATTCGCTTCAATATATAATTTCTGTATTTTACATGAGAGAGCATATGGGGTTGGTGTATATACTCCAAACCAGAGTAGAATAGGGCATTGTATATTTTTTCTGACAGATTATATTCAGAGCAATTTTGATTTTAACATTGGGGTGCCTAGATAATATTTAGATTTTTTTCGATTTGCTTAAATATAGAATTTTTGTATTTACTATGAGAGAGCATAGGGATTTGGTGTATATAATCCAAAACAGAGTAGAACAAAGCGTTGTATTTTTTTTTTACAAATTATATTCAGAGCAATTTTGTTTTTACCATTGGGGTACATAGATAATATTCAGCTTTTTTTCAATTCACGTAAAATTAGAATTTTGATATATTACATGAGAGAGCATACTGAGTTGGTGTATATACTCCAAAACAGAGTAGAATAAGGCATTGTATGTTTTTTCAAATGGACTATATTCAGAGCCATTTTCTTTTAATTTTGGGGTGCCTCGATATTATTTAGATTTTCGTCGATTCACATAAAATTAGAATTTCGGTATTTTACATGAGAAAGCGTACTGAGTGGGTGTATATACTCCAAAACAAAGTGGAATAAAACATTGTATATTTTTTCTAATGGACTATATTCAGAGCCATTTTTGTTTAACATTGGGGTGCCTAGATATTATTTAGATTTTTTCCATTTGCGTAAAATTAGAATTGCGGTATTTCACATGAGAGAGCATATTGAGTTGGTGTATATACTACGAAACAGAGTAGAAAAGGGCATTGTATATTTTCTCTGACAGACTACATTCAGGGTAATTTTACTGTTAACATTGGTGTGACTAGATAATATTTAGATTTTTTCGATTCAGATAAAATTAAAATTTTTTTATTTTACATGAGTGAGCATATTGAGTTGCTGTATATACTACAAAACAGAGTAGAACAGGGCATAGTATATTTTTTTGACAAATTATATTCATCGCAATTTTGCTTTTAACATTGGGGTGCCTAGATCATATTTAGATTTTTTTCAATTTGCTTAAATATAGAATTACTGTATTTTACATGAGAGAGCATATGGAGTTGGTGTATATACTCCAGAACAGAGTAGAAAAAGCATTGTATATTTTTTCTGACAGATTATATTCAATGCCATTTTCTATTAACTTTGGGGTGCCTAGATATAATTTAGATTTTTTCAATTCACGTAAAATTATAATTTCGGTATTTTAAATAGAGAGCATATTGAGTTGGTGTATATACTACAAAATGAGTAGAAAAGGGCATTGTATTTTTTTCAGACAGAATATATCTAGAGCAATTTTGCTTCTAACATTGCCGTGCCTAGATAACATTTAGATTTTTTTCGATTCACGTAAAATTAGAATTTCATTATTTTACATGAAAGAGCATAGTGAGTTGGTGTGTATACTCCAAAACAGAGTAGAATAGGGCATTGTATATTTTTTCTGACAGATTATATTAAAAGCCATTTTCTATTAACTTTCGGACACCTAGATATTATTTAGATTTTTTCGATTGGCGTATAATTTGAATTTTGGTATTTTACATCAGAGAGCATATTGAGTTGGTGTATATACTACAAAGCAAAGTAGAAAAGAACATTGTATATATTTTATGACAGATTATATTCAGAGCAATATTGCTTTTAACATTGGAGTGCTAGATAATATTTAGATTTTTTTCGATTCGCTTAAATATAGAATTTCTGTATTTTATATGAGAGAGCATACTGAGTTGGTGTATATACTCCAAAACAGAGTAGAATAGGGCATTGTATATTTTCTCTGACAGATTATATTCAGAGCAATTTTGTTTTTAACATTGCGTTGCCTACATAATATTTTGATTTTTTTTGCTCCTCGTAAAATTAGAATTTCGGTATTTTACATGAGACAGAATACTGAGTTGGTGTATATACTCCAAAACAGAGTACAATAAGGCATTGTACATTTTTTCTAACAGACTATATTCAGAGCCATTTTCTTTTAGCTATGGATTGCCTACATATTATATAGATTTTTTTCGATTTGCGTAAAATTAGAATTTCGGTATTTTACATGAGAGAGCATATTGAGTTGGTGTATATACTACAAAACAGAGTAGGAAAGGGCATTTAATATTTATTCTGACAGATTATATTCAGACAAATTTTGCTTTTCACATTGGGTTGCCTAAATAACATTTAGATTTTTTTCGATTCGATTACATATAGAATTTGTAATATACATAGTATTTTACATCAGAGAGCATACTGAGTTGGTGTATATACTAGAAAACAGAGTATAATAGGGCTTTGTTTATTTTTTCTGACATATTATATTCAGAGCAATTTTGTTTTTAACCTTGGGGTGTCTAGATAATGTTTAGATTATTTCGATTCACGTTAAATTAGAATTTCTGTATTTTACATGAGAGAGCATATTGAGTTGGTGTATATACACGAAAACAGAGTAGAATAGGGCTTGTATATTTTTTCTGACAGATTGTATTTAGGGCAATTTTGCTTTTAACATTGGGGTGCCTCGATAATATTTAGATATTTTTCGATTCGCTTAAATATACAATTTCTGTATTTTACATGAGAGAGCATACTGAGTTAATGTATATACTCCAAAACAGAGTAGAATAGGGTATTGTATATTTTTTCTGACGGATTATATTCAGAGCAATTTTGTTTTAACATTGGGGTGCCTAGATAATATTCAGATTTTTTTGATTCACGTAAAATTAGAATTTCGGTATTTTACATGAGAGACCATACTGAGTTCGTGTATATAGTTCAAAACAGCCTAGAATAAGGCATTGTATATTTTTTCTAACACACTATATTCAGAGTCATTTTCTTTTAACTTTGGGGTGCCTAGATATTTTTTAGATTTTTTTCGATTCGTGTAAAATTAGAATTTCGGTATTTTACATGAGAGAGCATATTGAGTTGGTGTATATACTACAAAACAGAGTAGAAAAGGGCATTGTATATTTTTTCATACAGATTATATTCAGGGCAATTTTGCTTTAAACATTGGGGTGCCTAGATAATATTTAGATTTATTTCGATTCGCTTAAATATAGAATTTCTGTATTTTTCCTGAGAGAGCATATTGAGTTGCTGTATGTACTCCAAAACAGAGTAGAATATGGCATTGTATATTTTTTCTGACAGATTATATTCAGAGCAATTTTGCTTGTAACATTGGGGTGCCTAGATAATATTTAGATTTTTTTTGATTAACGTAAAATTAGAATTTCGGTATTTTAAATGAGAGAGCACACTGAGTTGGTGTATATATTTTAAAAAACAGTATAATAGGGCATTGTATATTTTTTCTGACAGATTATATTCAGAGCAATTTTGTTTTTAACGTTGGGGTGCCTAGATAATATTTAGATTTTATCGAATCGGGTAAAATTTGTATTTCTGTATTTTATATGAGAGAGCATACTGAATTGGTGTATATACTCCAAAACAGAGTAGAACAGGGCATTGTATATTTTGTCAGACAGATTATGTTCAGAGCAATTTTCCTTTTAACATTGGGGTGCCTAGATAATATTTAGATGTTTTTCGTTTCGCTTAAATATGGAATTTCTGTGTTTTACATGAGAGAGCATATGGAGTTAGTTTATATATTACAAAACAGAGTAGAATAGGGCATTGTATATTTTTTCTGACAGATTATATTCAGAGCAAATTTGCTTTTAACATTGGGCTGCCTAGATAATATTTAGATTTTTTTCGATTCACTTAAATATATAATTTCTGTATTTTACATGAGAGAGCATATGAAGTTGGTGTATATATTCCAAAACAAAGTAGAATAGAAAATATTATATTTCTTCTGATAGACTATATTCAGAGCAATTTTGTTTTATGCATTGGGGTGCCTAGATAATATATAGATTTTTTTCGATTTACATAAATTTAGAGATTCTGTATTTCACATAAGAGAGCATATTGAGTTGGTGTATATACTCCAAAACAGAGTAGAATAGGGCATTGTATATTTATTCTGACAGACTGTATTCAGATCAATTTTGCTTTTAACATTGGGGTGCCTCAATAATATTTAGATTTTTTTCGATTCGCTTAAATATAGAATTTCTTTATTTTACATGAGAGAGCATATGGAGTTGGTGTATATACTCCAAAACAGAGTATAATAGGGCATTGTATCTTTTTTCTGACAGACTATTCAGGGCAATTTTTTTTTTAACATTGGGGTGCCTAGGTAATATTTAGAAATTTTTAGATTCACGTAAAATTAAAATTTCCGTATTTTACATGAGAGAGCATAGCATACTGAGTTGGTTTATATACTCCAAAACAGAGTAGAATAGGGTATTGTATATTTTTTCTGACAGATTATATTCAGAGAAATTTTTCTTTTAACATTGGGGTGACTAGATAATATTTAGATTTTTTTTTGATTCACGTAAAATTAGAATTTCAGTATTTAACATGAAAGAGCATACTGGGTTGGTGTATATACTCCAAAACAGAGTAGAAATGGGCATTGTATATATTTCCTGACAGATTATATTCAGAGCAATTTCGTTTTTAACATTGGTGTGCCTAGATAATATTTAGATTGTTTCGATTCAGGAAAGATTAGAATTTCGGTATTTTACATGAGAGAGCATATTGAGTTGGTGTATATACTACAAAACAGTAGAAAAGGGCATTGTATATTTTTTCTGACAGATTATATTCAGAGTAATTTTGCTTCTAACATTGGGGTGCCTAGATAATATTTAGATATTTTTCTATTCGCTTAAATATAGAATTCCTGTATTTTACATGACAGAGCATACTCAGTTGGTGTATATACTCCAAAACAGAGTAGAATAGGGCATTGTATATTTTTTCTGACGGATTATATTCAGAGCAATTTTTTTTTAACATTGGTATGCCTAAATAATATTTAGATTTTTTTCGATTCACGTGAAATTAGAATTTCGGTATTTTACATGAGAGAGCAGAGTGAGTTGGTGTATATACTCCAAAACAGAGTAGAATATGGCATTCTACATTTTTTCTAACAGACTATATTCAGAGTCATTTTCTTTTAACTTTGGGGTGCCTAGATATTGTTTAGTTTTTTTCGATTGGCGTAGAATTAGAATTTCGGTATTTTACATGAGAGAGCATATTGAGTTGGTGTATATACTCCAAAACAATTAGAAAAGGGCATTGTATATTTTTTCTGACAGATTATATTCAGAGCAATTTTGCTTTTAACATTGGGGTGCCTAGAAAATAGTTAGATTTTTGTCAATTCGCTTAAATATACAATTTTTGTATTTTACATGAGAGAGCAGATGGGGTTGGTGTATATATTCCAAAACAGAGTAGAATAGGGCATTGTATATTTTTTCTGATAGATTATATTCAGAGCTATTTTGTTTTTTCATCAGGGTGCCTAGATAATATTTAGATTTTTTGTTGATTGACATAATATTAGAATTTCGGTATTTTACATGAGAGAGCATACTGAGTTGGTGTATATACTGGAAAACAAAGTAGAATAGGGCATTGTATATTTTTTCTGACAGATTATATTCAGAGCAATTTTGTTTTTAACATTGGTGTGCCTAGATAATATTTAGATTTTTTCGATTTGGGTAAAATTTTAATTTCTGTATTTTTCATGAGAGAGCATATTGCGTTGGTGTATATACTTTAAAACAAAGTAGAATAGGGCATTGTATATTTTTTCTGACAGATTATATTCAGAACAATTTGTTTCTAACATTGGGGTGCCTTGATAATATTTATATTTTTTTCCATTCGCTTAAATATAGAATTTCGTTATTTTACATTCGAGAGCATATTTAGTTGGTGTATATACTACAAAACAAAGTAGAATAGGGCATAGTATATTATTTCTGACACATCATATTCAGAACAATGTTGTTTCTAACATTGGGGTGCCTATATAATATTTAGATTTTTTTTGATTCACTTAAATATATAATTTTGGTATTTTACATTCTAGAGCATATTTAGTTGGTGTATATACTCCAAAATAGAGTAGAATAAGGCATTGTATATGTTTTCTGACAAAATATATTCAGAGCTGTTTTGTTTTTAACATTGGGGTTCCTATATAATATTTAGATATTTTCGATTTGGATAAAATTAGAATTTTTGTATTTTACATGAGAGAGCATACTGCGTTGGTGTATATACTCCAAAACAGAATGGAATAAGGCATTGTATATTTTTTCTAAGAGACTATATTCAGAGACATTTTCTTTTCACTTTGGGGTGCCTAGGTAATATTTAGATTTTTTTCGAATCACTTAAATATAGAATTTCAGTGTTGTTCATTAGGGAGCATATGGAGTTCGTGTATATATTAAAAAACAGAGTAGAATACAGAATTGTATATTTTTTCTGACAGATTATATTCAGAGAAATTTTGTTTTTTACATTGGGTTGCCTCGATAATATTTAGATTTTTTTCGATGCAGTTAAAATAAGAATTTCGCTATTTTACAAGAGAGAGCATACTTAGTTCGTGTATATACTCCAAAACAGAGTAGAAAAGGGCATTGTATATTCTTTTTGACACATTATATTCAGAGCAATTTTGCTTTTAACATAGGGGTGCCTAGATAATATTTAGATTTTTTTCGATTCCCTTAAATATAGAATTTCTGTCTTTCACATGAGAGAGCATACTGAGTTAATGTATATACTCCAAAAAAGAGTAGAAAAGGGCATTGTATGTTTTTTCTGACAGATTATATTCAGAGAAATTTTGTTTTTAACATTGGGTTGCCTAGATAATATTTACATTTATTTGGTTCACATAAAATTAGAATTTCGGTATGTTACACGATAGAGCATACTGCGTTGGTGTATATACTTCAAAACATAGTAGAAAAGGGCATTGTACATTTTTTCTAACAGAGTATATTCAGAGCCATTTTTTTTTTGTTGGGTCGCCAAAATATTATTTAGATTTTTTTCGATTCGCGTAAAATTAGAATTTCGGTATTTTACATGAGAGAGCATATTGAGTGTGTGTATATACTCCAAAACAAAGAAGAAAAGGGCATTGTATATTTTTTCTGTCAGATTATATTCAGAGCAATTTTGCTTTTAACATTGGGGTGCCTAAATAATATTTAGAAAATTTTTGATTCGCTAAAATAAATAATTTCTGTATTTTACGAGAGAGAGCATATTGAGTTGGTGTTTATACTTCAAAACGGAATAGAATAGGTCATTGTATATTTTTTCTAACAGACATTATTCATTGCCATTTTCTTTTAACTTTGGGGCGCCTAGATATTATTTTGATTTTTTTCCATTCATGTAAAATTAGAATTTCGGTATTTTATATGAGAGAGCATATGGAGTTGGTGTATATACTCAAAAACACAATAGAATAGGGCATTGTATATTTTTTCTGACAGATTATGTTTAGAGCAATTTTGTTTTTAACATTGGGGTGCCTAGATAATATTTAGATTTTTTTCGATTCACCTGAAGTTAGAATTTTGGTATTTTACATGAGAGAGCATACTGAGTTGGTGTACATACTCCGAAACAGAGTAGAATAAGGCATTTAATTTTCTAACAGACTATATTCCGAGCAATTTGCTTTTAACTTTGGGGCGCCTAGATACTATTAAATTTTTTTCGATTCACGTAAAATTAGAATTTCGGTATTTTACATGAGAGAGCAAATTGAGTTTCTGTATATACTACAAAACAGAGTAGACAAAAGCATTGTATATTTTTTCTGACAGATTATATTCAGAGAAATTTTGCTGTTAACATTCGGGTGCCTAGATAATATTTAGATATTTTTCGATTCACATAAAATTAGAATTTCGGTATTTAATATGAGAGAGCATACTGAGTTGGTCTATATACTCCAAAACAGAGTAGAATAAGGCATTGTATAATTTTTTTAAAGTTTATATTCAGAGACATTTTCTATTAACTTTGGGGCACCTAGATATTATTTAAATTTTTTTTGATTCACGTGAAATTAGAATTTCGGTATTTTACATGAGAGAGCATATTGAGTTGGTTTATATACACCAAAGCAAATTAGAAAAGGTCATTCTATATTTTTTCTGACAGATTATGTTCAGAGCAATTTTTTTTTTAACATTGGTGTGCCTAGAAAATATTTAGATTTTTTAGATATGGGTTAAATTAGAATTTCTGTATTTTACATGCGAGAGCATACTGAGTTGGTGTATACACTGCAAAACAAAGGAGAAAAGGGCATTGTTCATTGTTTCTGACAGATTATATTCAGAGCAATATTGCTTTTAACATTGGGGTGCCTAGATAATATTTAGATTTTTATCGATTCACGTAAAATTAGAATTTCGGTATTTTACATGAGAGAGATAACTGAGTTGGTGTATATACTTCAAAACAGAATAGAATAAGGCATTGTATATTTCTTCCAAGAAACTATATTCAGAGCCATTTTTTTCTAACTTTGGGGTATCTAGATATTATTTAGATTATTTTTTTGATTCGCATAAAATTAGAATTTCGGTATTTTACATGAGAGAGCATATTAAGTTGGTGTATAAACTCGAAAACAGTAGAGAAGGGCATTGTATATTTTTTCTGACAGATTATATTCAGATCAATTTTGCTTTTAATATTGAGGTGCCTAGATAATATTTAGTATTTTTCAATTTGCTTAAATATACCATTTCTGTATTTTACATGAGAGAGCATATGGAGTTGGTGTATATACTCCAAAACACAGTAGAATAGGGCATTGTATATTTTTTTCTGAAAGATTATATTCAAAGCAATTTTCTTTTTAATATTTGGGTGCCTAAATAATATTTAGATTTTTTTGGATTCACGTAAAATTAGAATTTCAGAATGTTACATGAGAGAACATACTTAGTTGGTCTATATACTCCAAAACAGAATAGAAGAAGGCATTGTATAATTTTTCTAACAGACTATATTCAGAGCCATTTTCTTTTACTTTGTGGTGCCTAGATATTATTTAGATTTTTTTCGATTCGTGTACAATTAGAATTTCATTATTTCACATGAGAGAGCATATTGAGTTGTTGTATATACTACAAAACAGAGTACATAAAGTCATTGTATATTTTTTCTAACAGACTATATTCAGAGTAATTCTCTTTAAGCTTTGGGGTGCCTAGATATCCTTTAGATATTTATCAATTCGGGAAAAATTAGAATTTCTGTATTTTACATGAGAGAGCATATTGAGTTGGTGTATATACTACAAAACAGAGTAGAAAAGGGCCTTGTGTATTTTTTCTGACAGATTATATTCAGAGCACTTTTGCTTTTAACATTGGGGTGCCTAGATAATATAGAGATTATTTTCGATTCGGGTACAATTAGAATTTCTCTATTTTAAATGAGAGAGCATATGGAGATGGTGGATATACTCCAAAACAGAGTAGAATAGGGCATATTAAATTTTGTCTGACAGATTATATTCAGAACAACTTTGTTTTTAACATTGGGGTACCTAGATAATATTTAGATTTTTTCGATTTGGGTAAAATTAGAATTTCGTTATTTCACATGAGAGAGCATATTGAGTTGTTGTGTATACTACAAAACAGAGTACATAAAGTCATTGTATATTTTATCTAACCGTCTATATTCAAAGCCATTTTCTTTTTTTTTTTTAAATTTTTTATTTGATTATAGGTTTTGGGGTACATGAGCAGAGCATGCGAGACAGTTGCGTAGGTACACACATGGCAGTGTGCTTTGCTTTTCTTCTCCCCTTCACCCACATTTGGCATTTCTCCCAAGGCTATCCCTCCCCACCGCCCCCTCCCACTGGCCCTCCCCTTTTCCCCCCAATAGACCCCAGTGTTTAGTACTCCCCTTTCTGTGTCCATGTGTTCTCATTTTTCATCACCCACCTATGAGTGAGAATATGCGGTGTTTCATTTTCTGTTCTTGTGTCAGTTTGCTGAGGATGATGTTCTCCAGATTCATCCATGTCTCTACAAACGACACGAACTCATCATTTCTGATTGCTGCATAATATTCCATGGTGTATATGTGGCACATTTTTCCAATCCTGTCTATTATCAATGGGCATTTGGGTTGATTCCAGGTCTTTGCTATTGTAAACAGTGCTGCAATGAACATTCGTGTACATGTGTCCTTATAGTAGAACGATTTATAGTCTTTTGGATATATACCCAGTAATGGGATTGCTGGGTCAAATGGAATTTCTATTTCTAAGGCCTTGAGGAATGGCCACACTGTCTTCCACAATGGTTGAACTAATTTACACTCCCACCAACAGTGTGAAAGTGTTCCTTTTTCTCCACATCCTCTCCAGCATCTGTTGTCTCCATATTTTTTAATGATCGCCATTCTAACTGGCGTGAGATGGTATCTCAATGTGGTTTTGATTTGCATCTCTCTGATGACCAGTGACGATGAGCATTTTTTCATATGATTGTTGGCCTCATATATGTCTTCTTTCGTAAAGTATCTGTTCATATCCTTTGCCTACTTTTGAATGGGCTTGTTTGTTTTTTTCCTGTAAATCTGCTTGAGTTCTTTGTAAATTCTGGATATCAGCCCTTTGTCAGATGGGTAGACTGCGAAAATTTTTTCCCATTCTGTTGGTTGCCGATCCAATCTAGTGACTGTTTCTTTTGCCGTGCAGAAGCTGTGGAGTTTCATTAGGTCCCATTTGTCTATTTTGGCTTTTGTTGCCAATGCTTTTGGTGTTTTGTTCATGAAGTCCTTGCCTACTCCTATGTCCTGGATAGTTTTGCCTAGATTTCCTTCTAGGGTTTTTATGGTGCCAGGTCTTATGTTTAAGTCTTTAATCCATCTGGAGTTAATTTTAGTGTAAGGTGTCAGGAAGGGGTCCAGTTTCTGCTTTCTGCACATGGCTAGCCAGTTTTCCCAACACCATTTGTTAAACATGGAATCCTTGCCCCATTGCTTGTTTTTGTCAGGTTTACCAAAGATTGTATAGTTGTATGTATGTTGTGTTGCCTCCGGTGCCTCTGTTTTGTTCCATTGGTCTATATCTCTGTTTTGGTACCAGTACCATGCTGTTTTGATTACTGTAGCCTTGTAGTATAGTTTGAAATCCGGTAATGTGATGCCCCCCGCTGTGTTCTTTTTGCTTAGAATTGACTTGGCTATGCGGGCTCTCTTTTGGTTCCATATGAAGTTCATGGTGGTTTTTTCCAGTTCTGTGAAGAAAGTCAATGGTAGCTTGATGGGGATAGCGTTGATTCTGTAAATTACTTTGGGCAGTATAGCCATTTTCACGATATTAATTCTTCCTAACCATGAACATGGAATGTTTCTCCATCTGTTTGTGTCCTCTCTGATTTCGTTGAGCAGTGGTTTGTAGTTCTCCTTGAAGAGGTCCCTTATGTTCCTTGTGAGTTGTATTCCAAGATATTTTATTCTTTTTGTAGCAATTGCGAATGGCAGTTCGCTCTTGATTTGGCTTTCTTTAAGTCTGTTATTGGTGTAGACGAATGCTTGTGATTTTTGCACATTGATTTTATATCCTGAGACTTTGCTGAAGTTGCTTATCAGTTTCAGGAGTTTTTGGGCTGAGGCGATGGGGTCTTCTAGGTATACTATCATGTCGTCTGCAAATAGAGACAATTTGGCTTCCACCTTTCCTATTTGAATACCCTTTATTTCTTTTTCTTGCCTGATTGCTCTGGCTAGAACTTCCAGTACTATATTGAATAGGAGTGGTGAGAGAGGGCATCCTTGTCTAGTGCCAGATTTCAAAGGGAATGCTTCCAGTTTTTGCCCATTCAGTATGATAATGGCTGTTGGTTTGTCATAAATAGCTTTTATTACTTTGAGATACCTTCCATCGATACCGAGTTTATTGAGGGTTTTTAGCATAAAGGGCTGTTGAATTTTGTCAAATGCCTTCTCTGCGTCAATTGAGATAATCATGTGGTTTTTGTTTTTGGTTCTGTTTATGTGGTGAATTACGTTGATAGACTTGCGTATGTTGAACCAGCCTTGCATCCCCGGGATGAATCCTACTTGATCATGATGAATAAGTTTTTTGATTTGCTGTTGCAATCGGCTTGCCAATATTTTATTGAAGATTTTTGCATCTATGTTCATCATGGATATTGGCCTGAAGTTTTCTTTTCTCGTTGGGTCTCTGCCGGGTTTTGGTATGAGGATGATGTTGGTCTCATAAAATGATTTGGGAAGGATTCCCTCTTTTTGGATTGTTTGAAATAGTTTTAGAAGGAATGGTACCAGCTCCTCCTTGTGTGTCTGGTAGAATTCGGCTGTGAACCCGTCTGGACCCGGGCTCTTTTTTTGAGGTAGGCTCTTAATTGCTGCCTCGACTTCAGACCTTGTTATTGGTCTATTCATAGTTTCAGCTTCCTCCTGGTTTAGGCTTGGGAGGACACAGGAGTCCAGGAATTTATCCATTTCTTCCAGGTTTACTAGTTTATGCACATTTAGTTGTTTGTAATATTCTCTGATGATGGTTTGAATTTCTGTGGAATCTGTGGTGATTTCCCCTTTATCATTTTTTATTGCATCTATTTGGTTGTTCTCTCTCTTTTTTTTAATCAATCTGGCTAGTGGTCTGTCTATTTTGTTGATCTTTTCAAAAAACCAGCTCTTGGATTTATTGATTTTTTGAAGGGTTTTTCGTGTCTCAATCTCCTTCAGCTCAGCTCTGATCTTAGTAATTTCTTGTCTTCTGCTGGGTTTTGAGTTTTTTTGATCTTGCTCCTCTAGCTCTTTCAATTTTGACGATAGGGTGTCAATTTTGGATCTCTCCATTCTCCTCATTTGGGCACTTATTCCTATATACTTTCCTCTAGAGACTGCTTTAAATGTGTCCCAGAGGTTCTGGCACGTTGTGTCTTCGTTCTCATTGGTTTCGAAGAACTTCTTTATTTCTGCCTTCATTTCGTTGTTTACCCAGTCAACCTTCAAGAGCCAGTTGTTCAGTTTCCATGAAGCTGTGCGGTTCTGGGTCTGTTTCTGAATTCTGAGTTCTAACTTGATTGCACTATGGTCTGAGAGGCTGTTTGTTATGATTTCAGTTGTTTTGCATTTGTTGAGCAGTGCTTTACTTCCAATTATGTGGTCAATTTTAGAGTAGGTGTGATGTGGTGCTGAGAAGAATGTGTATTCTGTGGATTTGGGGTGGAGAGTTCTGTAAATGTCCACCAGGTTTGCTTGCTCCAGGTCTGAGTTCAAGCCCTGAATATCCTTGTTGATTTTCTGTCTGGTTGATCTGTCTAGTATTGACAGTGGAGTGTTAAAGTCTCCCACTATTATTGTGTGGGAGTCTAAGTCCTTTTGTAAGTCATTAAGAACTTGCCTTATGTATCTGGGTGCTCCTGTGTTGGGTCCATATATGTTTAGGATCGTTAGCTCTTCTTGTTGTATCGATCCTTTTACCATTATGTAATGGCCTTCTTTGTCTCTTTTGATCTTTGTTGCTTTAAAGTCTATTTTATCAGAGATGAGAATTGCAACTCCTGCTTTTTTTTTGCTTTCCATTAGCTTGGTAAATCTTCCTCCATCCCTTTATTTTGAGCCTTTTTGTATCCTTGCATGTGAGATGGGTTTCCTGGATACAGCACACTGATGGGTTTTGGATTTTTATCCAATTTGCCAGTCTGTGTCTTTTGATTGGTGCATTTAATCCATATACATTTAGGGTTAATATTGTTATGTGTGAATTTGATACTGCCATTTTGATTCTAAGTGGCTGTTTTGCCTGTTAGTTGTTGTAGATTCTTCATTATGTTGAAGCTCTTTAGCATTCAGTGTGATTTTGGAATGGCTGGTACTGATTGATCCTTTCTATGTGTAGTGCCTCTTTTAGGAGCTCTTGTAAAGCAGGCCTGGTGGTGACAAAATCTCTGAGTACTTGCTTGTTCACAAAGGATTTTATTCTTCCTTCACTTCTGAAGCTCAGTTTGGCTGGATATGAAATTCTGGGTTGAAAGTTCTTTTCTTTAAGAATGTTGAATATTGGCCCCCACTCTCTTCTGGCTTGTAGTGTTTCTGCCGAGAGATCTGCTGTGAGTCTGATGGGCTTCCCTTTGTGGGTGACCCGATTTTTCTCTCTGGCTGCCCTTAGTATTCTCTCCTTTATTTCAACCCTGTTGAATCTGACGATTATGTGCCTTGGGGTTGCTCTTCTTGCGGAATATCTTTGTGGTGTTCTCTGTATTTTCTGAAATTGAGTGTTGGCTTGTCTTGCTAGGTGGGGGAAATTTTCCTGGATGATGTCCTGAGGAGTATTTTCCAGCTTGGATTCATTCTCTTCTTCCCCTTCTGGTACACCTGTCAAATGTAGGTTAGGTCTTTTCACATAGTCTCACATTTCTTGGAGACTTTGTTCATTCCTTTTTGCGCTTTTTTCTCTGATCTTGGTTTCTCGTTTTATTTCATTGAGTTGGTCTTCGACTTCAGATATTCTTTCTTCTGCTTGGTCAATTCGGCTATTGAAACTTGTGATTGCTTCGCGAAGTTCTCGTATTGTGTTTTTCAGCTCCTTTAATTCATTCATATTCCTCTCTAAGGTATCCATTCTTGTTATCATTTCCTCGAATCTTTTTTCAAATCTTTTTTCAAGGTTCTTAGTTTCTTTGCATTGATTTAATACATGATCTTTTAGCTCACAAAAGTTTCTCATTATCCATCTTCTGAAGTCTAATTCCGTCATTTCATCACAGTCATTCTCCGTCCAGCTTTGCTCCCTTGCTGGTGAGGAGTTTTGGTCCTTTCTAGGAGGCGAGGTGTTCTGGTTTCGGGTGTTTTCCTCCTTTTTGCACTGGTTTCTTCCCATCTTTGTGGATTTGTCCGCTGGTCGTCTGCGTAGTTGCTGACTTTTCGTTTGGGTCTCTGAGTGGACACCCAGAATGTTGATGATGAAGTATTTCTGTTGCTTGGTTTTCCTTCTACCAGTCTAGCCCCTTCGCTGTACGACTGCTGAGGTCCGCTCCAGACCCTGCTTGTCTGGGTTGCACCTCTAGTCCTGTGGCACAGCGAGGGATGCTACCAGTTTCTTTTTCTGCTCTCTTTGTCCCAGGATGATGCCTGCCTAATGTCAGTCTTTTGGATATAGAGGGGTCAGGGAGCTGCTTGAGGAGACAGTTTGTACTTTATAGGGGTTTAATTGCTGAGCTGTGCACTCTTGTTCATTCAGGGCTGTTAGGCTGCTATGTTTGATTCTGCTGCAACAGAGCTCATTAAAAAACCCTTTTTTTTTTTCTCAAATGCTCTGTGTTGAGGGGTTTGGGCTTTATTTTTGGATGTCCGATCAGGTGTCCTGCCCAGCTAGAAGGCAGACTAGCCACTGTTTGGCTGCCGAGGCTCCGCCCTGCTGTTGTGTGATTCGCGCTGTTCCTGCCGGCTTTGCTGTGGTATCCGCCACGCCTTGCGGCGGAGTCTCTTCGTTGTAGCGTGTTGCCTCAGCAATGGCAGGCTGCGTCAGCAGTGGGCGTGTATCTCAGTAGGGACAGGTTGCCTCGGCAATGGCTGGTTGCGTCAGCAATGGGCGTGTATCTCAGTTGGGGCGGGTTGTCTCGGCAACGGCTGGCTGCGTCAGCAGTGGGCGTGTATCTCAGTTGGGGCGGGTTGCCTCGGTAGTGGTGGACGCCCCTCCCCCACAGAGCGTCTCGGACCGTCTGCTCGGGATAGTTTGAAATCGCGGTTTTGTTCATCCCACTGGGTATCCCAATCCCTGCAATCCCCTGGGCTGGCCTATTGTCCAAGTCTCGTTCAGTCTCAAGTCCAGCCCTCTCAAGTCTCAGGTTGCTGGTTCAACAGGGCACCCGGACAAGCGCGCCCTGTGGGGATTGCTGGGTAGGGCCGGCCGCCGCCGCCCCGGCTGCCGGCTTCACCAGGCAGACCTACTGCCTGGCGTCCCGTGTCTTTTTTATACTTGGGAGTTTCCCCGTCCTGTGGGCAACAAAGATCAGTCTGGAAATGCCGCTCTGACTCACCGTTTGCGGATTCAATGAGAAGAGCTCCAATCCTGGGTTGTTCTCAGAGCACCATCTTGAGTCCTCCCCCCAGCTATTTTCTTTTAACTTTGGGGCACCTAGATATTATTTAGATTTTTTTCGATTAACGTAAAATAAAAATTTCGGTATTTTCTATGAGAGAGCATATTGAATTGGTGTATATACTACAAAACAGAGTAGAAAAGGGCATTGTATATATTTTCTGACAGATTATATTCAGAGCAATATTGCTTTTAACATTGGGGTGCCTAGATAATATTTAGATTTTTCTGGATTCACGTAAAATTAGAATTTCGGTATTTTACATGACAGAGATAACTGAGTTGGTGTATATACTCCAAAACAAAGGAGAATAAGGCATTGTATCTTTTTTCCAACACACTATATTCAGAGCCATTTTTCTCTAACCTTGGGGTGCCTAGATATTATTTAGATTTTTTTGATTCACGTAAAATTAGAATTTCAGTATTTTACATGAGAGAGCATATTCAATTGGTGTATATACTACAAAACAGAGTAGAAAAGGGCATTGTATATTTTTTCTGACAGACTATATTCAGAGCAATTTTGCTTTTAACTTTGAAGAGCCTAGATATTATTTAGATTTTTTTCGATTCACGTAAAATTTTAATTTCTGTATTTTACTTGAGAGAGCATATGGAGTTGGTGTATATACTCCAAAAGAGAGTAGAAAAGAACATTGAATATTTTTTCTGACAGATTATATTCAGAGCAATTTTGCTTTTAACATTGCGGTGCCTAGATAATATTTAGATTTTTTTCGATTCGCTTACATATTGAATTTCTGTATTTTACATGAGAAAGCTTATGGAGTTGGTGTATATAACCCAAAACAGAGTAGAATAGGGCATTGTATATTATTTCTGACAGAATATATTAAGAGCAATTTTGTTTTTAACGTTGGGTTGCCTAGATAATATTTTGATTTTTTCGATTTGGGTAAAATTAGAATTTCGATATTTTACATGAGAGAGCATACTTAGTTGGTGTATATACTCCAAAACAGAATAGAATAAGGCACTGTATATATTCTCTAACAGACTATATTCAGACCAATTTTATTTTAATTTTGGGGCGCCTAGATATTATTTAGATTTATTTCGATTCGTGTAAAATTAGAATTTCGGTATTTTACATGAGAGAGCATACTCAGTTGGTGTATATACAACAAAACAGAGTAGACAAGGGGATTGTACATTTTTTCTGACAGAATATATTCAGAGCAATATTGTTTTTAACATTGTGGTGCATAGATAATATTTATATTTTTTTCGATTTATGTAAAATTAGAATTTCGATATATTTCTTGAGAGAGTATACTGAGTTGGTGTATATACTACAAAAACGAGTAGAAGAAGATTTTGTATATTTTCTCTAACAGACTATATTCAGAGCCATTTTCTTTTACCTTTGAAGCGCCTAGATATTATTTAGATTTTTTTCGATTTGCATAAAATTATAATTTCCGTATTTTACATGAGAGAGCATATTGAGTTGGTGTATATACTCCAAAACAGAGTAGAAAATGGCATTGTACATTTTCTCTGACAGATTATATTCAGAGCAATTTTGCTTTTAACATTGGGGTGCCTAGATAATATTTAGATTATTTTTTGATTCGCTTAAATATAGAATTTCTGTATTATATATGAGAGAGCATATGGAGTTGGTGTATATATTCCAAAACAGAGTAGAATAGGGCATTGCATATTTTTTTTGACAGATTATATTCACAGCAATTTTGCTTTTAACATTGGGGTGCCGAGAAAAAATTTAGATTTTTTTCAATTCACGTAAAATTATAATTTCGGTATTTTACTTGAGAGAGCATACTCAGTTGGTGTATATACTCCAAAACAGAGTAGAATAAGGCATTGTATATTTTCTCTAACAGACTATATTCAGACCCATTTTATTTTAATTTTCAGGCTCCTAGATATTATTTAGATTCTCTTTGATACGTGTAAAATTATAATTTCGGTATTTTACATGAGACAGCATATTGAGTTGGTGTATATACAACGAAACAGGGTTGAAAAGGGGATTGTATATTTTTTCTGACAGATTTTATTCAGAGCAATTTTGCTTTTAACATTAGGGTGCCTAGATACTATTTAGATTTCTTTTTTATTCACGTAAATTAGAATTTTGGTTTTTTCCATGAGAGAGCATACTGACTGGTGTATATAATCCAAAACAAAGTAGAATAAGGCATTGTATATTTCTTCAAACAGAGTATATTAAGAGCGATTTTCTTTTAACTTTGGGGCGCCTAGATAATATTTAGATTTCTTTCGATTCGCGTAAAATAAGAATTTCGGTATTTTACATGAGAGAGCATATTGAGTTGGTGTATATACTACAAAACAAAGTAGAAAAGGGCATTGTATTTTTTTCTGACACATAATATTCAGAGCAATTTTGCTTTTAACATTGGTGTGCCTAGATAATATTTAGATTTTTTTCGATTCATGTAAATTTATAATTCAGGTATTTTACATGAGAGAGCCAATTGAGTTGGTGTATATACTCCAAAACGAAGTAGAATAAGGCATTGTATATTTTTTATAACCGACTATATTCAGAGCCATTTTCTTTTAACTTTGGGACGCCTAGATATTATTTAGATTTCTTCGAATAGCGTATAATTTTAATTTCAGTATTTTACATGAGAGAGCATATTGAGTTGGTGTATATACTCCAAAACACAGTAGAAAAGGGCATTGTTTATTTTTTCTGACAGATTATATTCAGAGCAATTTTGATTTTAAATTGGAGTGCCTAGATAATATTTAGATTTTTTTTCGATTCGCTTAAATATAGAATTTCGGTGTTTTACATGAGAGAGCATATGTAGTTGGTGTATATACTCCAAAACAGAGTAGAATAGGGCATTGTATGTTTTCTCTGACAGATTATATTCAGAGCGATTTTTTTAACATTGTGTTGCCTACATAATATTTAGATTTTCTTCGATTCACGTAAAATTAGAATTTCAGTATTTTACATCAGAGAGCATACTGAGTTTGTCTATATACTCAAAAACAGAGTAGAATAGAGCATTGTATATTTTTTCTGACAGATTATATTCAGAGCAATTTTGTTTTTAACATTGGGGTGCCTAGATAATATTTAGATTTTTTTGATTCTGGTTAAATTAGAATTTCTGTATTTTATATGCGAGAGCATACTGAGTTGGTGTATATACTACAAAACAGAGTAGAAAAGGGCATTGTATATTTTTTCTGACACACTATATTCAGAGAAATTTTGCATTTAGCATCGGGGTGCCTAGATAATATTTAGATTTTTTTGATTCGCTTAAATAATTTCTGTATTTTACTTGAGAGAGCATATTGAATTTGTATATACTTCAAAACAGAGTAGAATAGGTCATTGTATATATTTTCTAACATACTATGTTCAGTGCCATTTTCTTTTTTCTTTGGGGCGCCTAGATATTTTTTAGATTTGCTTCTATTCACGTAAAATTAGAATTTCGGTTTTTTACATGAGAGAGCATATGGAGTTGGTGTATATACTCCAAAACACAGTAGAAAAGGGCATTGTATATTTTTTCTTACAGATTATATCTAGAGCAATTTTGTTTTTAACATTGGGGTGCATAGATAATATTTAGATTTTTTTGGATTCACATAAAATTAGAATTTTGCTATTTTACATGAGCATAATGAGTTGGTGTACATACTCCAAAACAGAGTAGAATAAGGCATTTTTTTCCTTTTTTATTTTAATTTTTTATTGGATTATAGGTTTTGGGGTACATGAGCAGAGCATGCAGGACAGTTGCGTAGGTACACACATGGCAGTGTGCTTTCTTTTCTTCTCCCCTTCACCCACATTTGGCATTTCTCCCCAGGCTATTTCTTTCCACCTCCCCCTCCCACTGGCCCTCCCCTTTTCCCCCCAATAGACCCCAGTGTTTAGTACTCCCCTTTCTGTGTCCATGTGTTCTCATTTTTCATCACCCACCTATGAGTGAGAATATGCAGTGTTTCATTTTCTGTTCTTGTGTCAGTTTGCTGAGGATGATGTTCTCCAGATTCATCCATGTCCCTACAAATGACACAAACTCATCATTTCTGATTGCTGCATAATATTCCATGGTGTATATGTGCCACATTTTTCCAATCCAGTCTATTATCAATGGGCATTTGGGTTGATTCCAGGTCTTTGCTATTGTAAACAGTGCTGCAATAAACATTTGTCTCTTTTGATCTTTGTTGCTTTAAAATCTATTTTATCAGAGATGAGAATTGCAACTCCTGCTTTTTTTTGCTTTCCATTTGCTTGGTTAATCTTCCTCCATCCCTTTATTTTGAGCCTTTGTGTATCCTTGCATGTGAGATTGGTTTCCTGTATACAGCACACTGATGGGTTTTGGCTTTTTATCCAATTTGCCAGTCTGTGTCTTTTGATTGGTGCATTTAGTCCATTTACATTTAGGGTTAATATTGTTATGTGTGAATTTGATACTGCCATTTTGATGCTAAGTGGCTGTTTTGCCTGTTAGTTGTTGTAGATTCTTCATTATGTTGAAGCTCTTTAGCATTCAGTGTGATTTTGGAATGGCTGGTACTGGTTGATCCTTTCTATGTGTAGTGCCTCTTTTAGGAGCTCTTGTAAAGCAGGCCTGGTGGTGACAAAATCTCTAAGTACTTGCTTGTTCGCAAAGGATTTTATTTTTCCTTCACTTCTGAAGCTCAGTTTGGCTGGATATGAAATTCTGGGTTGAAAGTTCTTTTCTTTAAGGATGTTGAATATTGGCCCCCACTCTCTTCTGGCTTGTAGTGTTTCTGCCGAGAGATCTGCTGTGAGTCTGATGGGCTTCCCTTTGTGGGTGACCCGACCTTTCTCTCTGGCTGCCCTTAGTATTCTCTCCTTTATTTCAACCCTATTGAATCTGATGATTATGTGCCTTGGGGTTGCTCTTCTTGCGGAATATCTTTGTGGTGTTCTCTGAATTTCCTGCAATTGAGTGTTGGCCTGTCTTGCTAGGTGGGGGAAATTTTCCTGGATGATGTCCTGAGGAGTATTTTCCAGCTTGGATTCATTCTCTTCTTCCCCTTCTGGTACACCTATCAAACGTAGGTTAGGTATTTTCACATAGTCCCACATTTCTTGGAGACTTTGTTCATTCCTATTTGCGCTTTTTTCTCTGATCTTGGTTTCTCGTTTTATTTCATTGAGTTGGTCTTCGACTTCAGATATTCTTTCTTCTGCTTGGTCAATTCGGCTATTGAAACTTGTGCATGCTTCGCAAAGTTCTCGTATTGTGTTTCTCAGCTCCTTTAATTCATTCATATTCCACTCTAAGTTATCCATTCTTGTTATCATTTCCTCAAATCTTTTTTCAAATCTTTTCTCCAGGTTCTTAGTTTCTTTGCATTGATTTAATACATGATCTTTTAGCTCACCAAAGTTTCTCATTATCCATCTTCTGAAGTCTAATTCCGTCATTTCGTCACAGTCATTCTCCGTCCAGCTTTGTTCCCTTGCTGGTGAGGAGTTTTGGTCCTTTCTAGGAGGCGAGGTGTTCTGGTTTCGGGGGGTGTTTTCCTCCTTTTTGCGCTGGTTTCTTCCCATCTTTGCGGATTTGTCTGCTGGTCTTCTGCATAGTTGCTGACTTTTCGATTGGGTCTCTGAGTGGACACCCTGAATGTTGATGATGAAGTGTTTCTGTTGCTTGGTTTTCCTTCTACCAGTCTAGCCCCTTTGCTGTACGAGTGCTGAGGTCAGCTCCAGACCCTGCTTGTCTGGGGTGCACTTCTAGCAGCTGTGGCACAGCGAGGGATGCTACCAGTTTCTTTTTCTGCTATCTTTTTCCCAGGATTGTGCCTGCCTAATGTCAGTCTTTTGGATATAGAGGGGTCAGGGAGCTGCTTGAGGAGACAGTTTGTACTTTATAGGGGTTTAATTGCTGAGCTGTGAGCTGTGTTGTTCATTCAGGGCTGTTAGGCTGCTATGTTTAATTCTGCTGCAACAGAGCTCATTAAAAAAAACCCTTTTTTTTCTCAAATGCTCTGTGTTGAGGGGTTTGACCTTTATTTTTGGATGTCAGTTGATGTCCTGCCCAGCTAGGATGCAGACTAGCCACTGTTTGCCTGCCAAGGCTCCGCCCTGCGGTTGTGAGGCTCGCCCTGGCTCCACTGTTCTGCTGTTCTCTGCCACGCCCTGCGGCAGAGTCTCTCTGTTGTAGCGGGTTGCCTCAGCGATGGCAGGCTGCGTCAGTAGTGGGCGTGTATCTCAGTAGGGACGGGTTGCCTCGGCAACGGCTGGCTGCGTCAGCAGTGGGCGTGTATCTCAGTAGGGACGGGTTGCCTCGGCAACGGCTGGCTGCGTCAGCAATGGGCGTGTATCTCAGTTGGGTCGGGTTACCTCGGTAATGGTGGCCACCCCTCCCCCTCAGAGCGTCTCGGGCCGTCTGCACGGGGCTTGTTTGAAATAGCGATTTTGTTCGTCCCACTGGGCCAATCCTAACGCTCTGTTCCTGCAATCCCCTGGGCTGGCCCACTGTTCAAGTCTAGCTCAGTCTCAAGTCCAGCCCTCTCACGTCTCCAGTGGCCGGTTCAACGGGGCACCCAGACAAGTGCGCCCTGTGGGGAGCGCTGGGTAGGGCTGGCCGCCGCCACCCCGGCTGCCGTCTTCGCCAGGCGTAATATCTGCCTGGCGTCCCGCGTCTCCTTTTCACTTGGGAATTTCCCCGTTCCGTGAGCAACAAAGATCAGTCTGGAAATGCAGCTCAGACTCACCTCTCCGCAGACACAACGAGAACTCCAATCCTGGGTTGTTCTAACAGCGCCATCTTGAGTCGGCATTTTTTTCTAACAGACTATATTCAGAGCAATTTTTTTTCAACTTTGGGGCGCCTAGATATTATTTAGATTTTTTTCGATTCGCGTAATATTATAATTTCAGTATTTTACATGAGAGAGCATATTGAATAGGTGTATATACTACAAAACAGAGTAGAAAAGGGCATTCTACATTTTCTCTGACAGATTATATTCAGAGCACTTTTGCTTTTAACATTGGGGTGCCTAGATAATATTTAGAATTTTTTCGATTTGCTTAAATATAGAATTTCTGTATTTTATATGAGAGAGCATATGGAGTTGGTGTATTTACTCCAAAACAGAGTAGAATAGGGCATTGTATATTTTTTTTGACAGATTATATTCAGAGCAATTTTGCATTTAAAATTGGGGTGCCTAGAAAATATTTAGATTTTTTTTCGATTCACGTAAAATTAGAATTTCGGTATTTTATTTGAGAGAGCATATTGTGTTGGTGTATATACAACGAAACAGACTAGAAAAGGGGATTGTATATTTTTTCTGACAGATTATATTCAGAGCAATTTTGCTTTTAACATTGGGGTGCCTAGATACTATTTAGATGTTTTTTGATTCACGTAAATTAGAATTTTGGTTTTTTCCATGAGAGAGCGTACTGACTGCTGTATATACTCCAAAACAGAGTAGAATAGGGCATTGTATATTTGTTCTGACAGATTATATTCAGAGCAATTTTGCTTTTAACATTGGGGTGCCTAGATAATATTTAGATTTTTTTCGATTCATGTAAATTTAGAATTTCTGTATTTTACATGACAGAGCATACTGAGTGGGTGTACATACTCCAAAACAGAGTAGAATAGTGCATTGTATATTTTTTCTGACAGATTATATTCAGAGCAATTCTGTTTTTAACATTGGGGTGCCTAGATAATATTTAGATTTTTTCGAATCAGGTAAAATTAGTATTTCTGTATTTTATATGAGAGAGCATACTGAGTTGGTGTATATACTCCAAAACAGAGTAGAACAGGGCATTGTATATTTTTTAAGACTGATTATATGCAGAGCAATTTTGCTTCTAACATTGGGGTTCCTAGATAATATATAGATTTTTTTCGTTTCGCTTAAATACAAAATTTCTGTGTTTTACATGAGAGAGCATATGGAGTTGGTTTATATATTACAAAACAGAGATGAATAGGGCATTGTATATTTTTTCTGACAGATTATATTCAGAGCAAATTTGCTTTTAACATTGTGCTGCCTAGATAATATTTAGATCTCTTTCTATTCTCTTAAATATATAATTTCTGTGTTTTACATGAGAGAGCATATGAAGTTGGTGTATATATTCCAAAACAGAGTAGAATAGGGCGTTGTATATTTCTTCTGACATATTAAATTCAGAGAAATTTTGTTTTTTACATTGGGGTGCCTAGATAATATTTAGATTTCTTTCGATTTACGTAAATTTAGAGATTCTGCATTTCACATGAGAAAGCATATTGAGTTGGTGTATATACTCCAAAACAGAGTAGAAAAGTGTATTGTATATTTATTCTGACAGACTATATTTAGAGCAATTTTGCTTTTAACATTGGGGTGCCTCGATAATATTTAGATATTTTTCGATTTGCTTAAATATAGAATTTCTTTATTTTACATGAGAGAGCATATGGAGTTTGTGTATATACTCCAAAACAGAGGAGAATTGGGCATTGTATCTTTATTCTGACAGATCATATTCAGGGCAATTTTGTTTTTAACATTGGGGTGCCTAGGTAATATTTAGATTTTTTTAGATTCACATAAAATTAAAATTTCGGTATTTTACATGAGAGAGCATACTGAGATGGTGTATATACTCCAAAACAGAGTGGAATAGGGCATTGTATATTTTTTCTGACAGATTATATTCAGAGCAATTTTTCTTTTAACATTGGCGTGACTAGATAATATTTGGATTTTTTTTTTTTGATTCATGTAAAATTAGAATTTCGGTATTTAACATGAGAGAGCATACTGGGTTGGTGTATATACTCCAAAACAAAGTAGAAGAAAGCATTGTATATATTTTCTGACAGATTATATTCAGAGCAATTTTTTTTTTAACATTCGTGTGTCTAGATAATATTTAGATTTTTTCGATTCGCTTAAGATTAGATTTTCGGTATTTTACATGAGAGAGAATATTGAGTTGGTGTGTATACTACAAAACAGCAGAAAAGTGCATTGTAGGTTTTTTCGGACAGATTATATTCAGAGTAATTCTGCTTCTAACATTGGGGTGCCTAGATAATATTTAGATATTTTTCGTTTCGCTTAAATATGTAATTACTGTATTTTACATGAGAGAGCATATGGAGTTGGTTTATATACTCCGAAATAGAGTAGAATACGGCATTGTATATATTTTCTGACAGATTATATTAGAGCAATTTTGTTTTTAACATTTTGGTTCCCAGATAATATTTAGATATTTTTTGATTCACGTAAAATTAGAATTTCTGTATTTTACATGACAGAGCATACTGAGTTTGTGTATATACTCCAACACTGAGTAGAATAAGGCATTGTATATTTTTTCTAACAGACTATATTTAGAGCCATTTTCTTTTAATTGTGGGGCGCCTAGATATTATTTAGATTTTTTTCGTTTCGAGTAAAATTAGAATTTTGGTATTTTACATGAGAGAGCATATTGAGTTGGTGTATATACTCCAAAACAAAGTAGAAAAGGGCATTGTATATTTTTTCTGACAGACTATATTCAGAGCAATTTTGCTTTTAACATTGGGGTGCCTAGATATTATTTAGATTTTTTTCGATTCGCTTATATATATAATTTCGGTATTTTACCTAAGAGAGCATATTGAGTTGGTGTATATACTCCAAACAGAGTAGAAAAGGGCATTGTATATTTTTTCTGACAGATTATATTCAGAGCAGTTTTGCTTTTAACATTGGGGTGCCTAGATAATATTTGGATATTTTTTGATTCGCTTAAATGTAGAATTTTCTATTTTACATGAGAGAGCATATGGAGTTGGTGTATATACTCCAAAACAGAGTAGAATAGGGCATCGTATATTTTTTCTGACAGACTATATTCAGAGCAATTTGTTTTTTAACAATGGTGTGCCTAGATAATATTTAGATTTTTTTGATTCTGGTAAAATTAGAGTTTCTGTATTTTACATGAGAGAGCATACTGAGTTGGTGTACATACTCCAAAAGACAGTAGAATAAGGCCTTGAATATTTTATATAACAGACTGTATTCAGAGCCATTTTCTTTTAACTTTGGGGCGCCTAGATATTATTTAGATTTTTTTCGATTCGCTTAAAATTAGAATATCGATATTTTAAATGAGAGAGCATATTGAGTTGGTGTATGTACTCAAAAACAGAGTAGAAAAGGGCATTGTATATTTATTCTGACAGATTATATTCAGAGCAATTTTGCTGTTACATTGGGGTGACTAGGTAATATTTAGATTTTTTTTCGATTTGCTTAAATATAGAATTTCTGTATTTTAGATGAAAGAGCATAAGGAGTTGGTGTATATACTCCATAACAGAGTAGAATAAATCATTGTATATTTCCTCTGACAGATTATATTCAGAGCAGTTTTGTTTTTATCATTGGGGTGCCTGGATAATATTTAGATTTTTTTCAATTCACGTCAAATTAAAATTTCTGTATTTTACATGAAAGACCATACTGAGTTGGTGTATATACTCCAAAACAGAGTAGAATAAAACATTGTATATTTTTTCTAACACACTATATTCAGAGCCATTTTCTTTCAATTTTGGGACGAAAAGATATTACTTAGATTTTTATCGATTTGCGTAAAATTAGAATATTGATATTTCACATGAGAGAGCGTATTGAGTTGGTGTATATACTCCAAAACAGAGTAGAATAGGGGTGCCTAGATAACCTTTAGATTTTTTTGATTCGCTTAAATATAGAATTTCTGTATTTTAAATGTGAGACCTTATGGAGTTGGTGTATATACTCCGAAACACACTACAATAGGGCATTGTATATTTTTTCTAACAGATTATATTCAGAGAAATTTTGTTTTTAACATTGGGGTGCCTAGATAATATTTAAATTTTTTTGATTCGGGTTAAATTAGAATTTCTGTATTTTACATGAGAGAGCATACTGACTTGGTGTATATACTTCAAAACAGAGTAGAATAGGGCATTGCATATTTCTTATGACAGATTATATTCAGAGCAATTTTGTTTTTAACATTGGGGTGCCTAGATAATATTTAGATTTATTCGATTCGCTTAAATATACAATTTTTGTATTTTACATGAGATAGCATATTGAGTTGTTGTATATACTCCAAAACAGAGTAGAATAGGGCATTGTATATTTTTTCTGACAGACTATATTCAGAGCAATATTGCTTTTAACATTGGGGTGCCTAAATAATATTTAGATTTTTTTTTCGATTCGCTTAAATATAGAATTTCTGCATTTTACATGAGAGAGCTTATTGAGTTGGTGTATATACTGCAAAACAGAGTTGAAAAGGGCATTGTATATTTTTTTCTGACAGATTATATTCAGAGCAATTTTGCTTTTAACATTGGGGTACCTAGATAATATTTAGATTTTTTTCGATTTGCGTAAAATTAGAATATATGTATTTTACATGAGAGAGCATATTGAGTTGGTGTATATACTCCAAAACAGAGTAGAAAATAGCATTATGTATTTTTTCTGACAGATTATATTCAGAGAAATTTTGCTTTTTACATTGCGGTGCCTACATAATATTTAGATTTTTTATATTCGGGTTAAATTAGAATTTCTTTATTTTACATTAGAGAGCATACTGAGTTGGTGTATATACTCCAAAACAGAGTAGAAAATGGCATTGTATATTTTTTCTGACAGACTATATTCAGAGCAATTTTTCTTTTAACATTGGGGTGCCTAGATAATATTTAGATTTTTATCGATTCGCTTAAATATATAATTTCTGTATTTTATATGAGAGAGCATATGGAGTGGTTTTATATACCCCAAAACAGAGTAGAATAGGGCATTGTATATTTTTTTTGGACAGATTATATTCAGAGCAATTTTGTTTCTATCATTCGGGTGCCTAGATATAATTTAGAATTTTTCGATTTGCATAAAATAAGAATTTCGGTATTTTATATGAGAGAGCATATTGAATTGGTGTATACACTCCAAAACAAAGTAGACAAGAATATTGTATATTTTGTCAGACAGATTATATTCAGAGCAATTTTGCTTTAAACATTGGGGTGCCTAGATAATATTTAGATTTTTTTCGATTCACTTAAAATTAGAATTTCGGTATTTTACATGAGAGAGCATACTGAGTTGGTGTATATACTCCAAAACAAAGTAGAAAAGGGCATTGTATATTTTTTCTGACAGATTTTATTCAGAGAAATTTTGTTTTTAACATTGGGGTGCCTAGATAATATTTAGATTTTTTTCGATTCGCTTAAATATAAAATTTCTGTATTTTACATGAGAGAGCATGTAGAGTTGGTGTATATACTCAGATACAGAGTAGAATATGGCATTGTATATTTTTTCTGAGAGTTTATATTCAGAGCAATTTTGTTTTTAACATTGGGGTGCCTAGATTATATTTAGATTTTTTCGATTCGGGTAAAATTGGAATTTCTGTATTTTACACGAGAGAGCATACTGGGTTAATGTATATACTCCGAAACATAGTAGAATAAGGCATTGTATATTTTTTCTAACATACTATATTCAGAGCCATTTTCTTTTAACTTTGGGGAACCTAGATATTATTTAGATTCTTTTTGATTCGCTTAAATATAAAATTTCTGTATTTTACATGAGAGAGCATGTAGAGTTGGTGTATATACTAAAAAAAAGAGTAGAATAGGGTATTGTATATTTTTTCTGAGAGTTTATATTCAGAGCAATTTTGTTTTTAACATTGGGGTGCCTTTATAATATTTAGATTTTTTCGATTCGGGTAAAATTAGAATTTCTGTATTTTACACGAGAGAGCATACTGAGTTGGTGTATATACTCCAAAACATAGTAGAATAATGCACTGTATATTTTTTCTAACATACTGTATTCAGAGCCATTTTCTTTGAATTTTGGGGAGCGTAGATATTATTTAGATTTTTTTGATTCGCTTAAATATAAAATTTCTGTATTTTACAGAAGAGAGCATGTAGAGTTGGTGTATATACTCAAAAATAAAGTAGAATAGGGTATTGTATATTTTTTCTGAGAGTTTATATTCAGAGCAATTTTGTTTTTAACATTGGTGTGCCTAGATAATATTTAGATTTTTTTGATTCGGGTAAGTTAAAATTTCGGTATCTTACATGAGAGAGAACACTGAGTTGGTGTATATACTCCAAAATAGAGTAGAATAAAGCATTCTATATTTTTTCTAACTGACTATATTCAGAGCCATTTTCTTTTGACTTTGGGGTGCCTAGATTTTATTTAGATTTATTTCAATTCGTGTAAAATTAGAAATTCGGTATTTTACATGAGAGAGCATATTGAGTTGGTGTATATACTCTAAAACAGAGTAGAGAAGGACATTGTATATTTTTTCTGACAGAATATATTCGGAGTAATTTTTCTTTTAACATTGGGGTGCCTAGATATTATGTAGATTTTTTTCGATTCGCTTAAATATAGAATGTCTGTATTTTACATGAGAGAACATATGGAGATGGTTTATGTACTCCAAAACAGAGTAGAATAGTGCATTGCATATTTTTTATGACAGATTATATTCAGAGCAATTTTTCTTGTAACATTGGGGTGCCTAGATAATTTTTAGATTTTTTTCCATTCGCTTAAATAGAGAATTTTTGTATTTTAAATGAGAGAGCATATGGAGTTCGTGCATATACTCCAAAACAGTGTAGAATAGGGCATTGTATATTTCTTCTGACAGATTATATTCAGAGCAATTTCGCTTTTAACATTCGGGTGCCTAGATAATATTTAGATTTCTTTCGATTCGCTTAAATATAGAATTTCTGTATTTTACATGAGAGAGCAAATGGAGTTTTTGTATATACTCAAAAACAGAGTAGAATAGGGCATTCTATATTTTTTCTGACAGATTATATTCAACAAAATTTTGTTTTTCACATAGGGGTGCCTAGATTATATTTAGATTATTTCGATTCGGGTAAAATTAGAATTTCTGTATTTCACATGAGAGAGTATTTTCAGTTGATGTATATACTACAAAACAGGGTAGAAAATGGCATTGTATATTTTTTCTGACAGACTATATTCAGAGCAATTTTGCTTTTAACATTGGGGTGCCTAGATATATTTAGATTTTTTTCGATTCGCTTAAATATAGAATTTCTGTATTTTACATTAGAGAGCTTACTGAACTGGTGTATATACTCCAAAACAGAGTAGAATAAGGCATTGTATATTTTTTCTAACAGTCTATATTCAGACCCATTTTCTTTTAACTTTGGGGCGCCTTCATATTATTCAGATTTTTTTCGATTCGCGTAAAATAAGAATTTCAATATTTTACATGAGAGAGCATATGGAGTTGGTGAATATACTCCAAAAAAGAGTAGAATAGGGCATTGTATTTTTTTTCTGACGGATTATATTCAGAGCAATTTTGTTTTTGACATTGGGTTACCTTGATAATATTTATATTTTTTCGATACGGGTAAAATTAGAATTTCTGTATTTTACATGAGAGAGTATACTGAGTTGGTGTATATACTCCAAAACAGTGTAGAATAAGGCATTGTATATTTTCTCTAACAGAGTATTTTCAGAGCCATTTTCTTTTAAATTTGGGGCGCCTAGATATTATTTAGACTTTTTTCGATTCGCGTAAAATTAGAATTTATGTATTTTACCTGAGAGAGCATATTGAGTTAGTGTATATACTCCAAAACAGAGTAGAAAAAAGTATTGTATATTTTTTCTGACAGATTATATTCACAGCAATTTGGCTTTTAACATGGGGGACCCTAGATAAGATTTAGATTTTTTTCGATTCGTTTAAATATAGAATTTCTGTATTTTACATGAGAGAGCATATTGAGTTGGTGTATATACTACAAAAAAGAGTAGAAAAGGGCATTGTATTTTTTTTCTGACCGATTATATTCAGAGCAATTTTGCTTTTAACATTGGGTTGCCTAGATAATATTTAGATTATTTTCGATTCGCTTAAATATAGAATTTTTGTATTTTATATGAGAGAGCATACGGAGTTGGTGTATATACACCAACACAGAGTAGAATAAGGCATTGTATATTTTTCCTAACAGACTATATTCTGAGCCATTTTCCTTTAACTTTCGGGCACCTAGATATTATTTAGATTTTTTTTGATTCCCGTAAAATTAGAATTTCGGTATTTTACATGAGAGAACATATTTAGTTGGTATATATACTCCAAAACAGAGTAGGAAAGCGCATTATATATTTTTTCTGACAGATTTTCTTCGGAGCAATTTTGCTTTTAACATTGGGGTGCCTAGATAATATTTAGATTTTTTTCGATTCGCTTTAATATAGAATTACTGTATTTTACATTAGAGAGCATATGGAGTTCGTGTATATTCTTCAAAACAGAGTAAAAAAGGGCATTGTATATTTTTTCTGACAGATTATATTCAGAGCAATTTTGCTTGTAATATTACGACGCTTAGATAATATTTAGATTTTTTTCGATTCGCTTAAATATAGAATTTCGGTATTTTACATGAGAGAACATACTGAGTTGGTGTATATACTCCAAAACAGAGTAGAATAAGGCATTGTATATTTTTTAACACACTATATTCAGAGCCCTTTTCTTTTAACTTTAGGGCTCCTAGATATTATTTAGATTTTTTTTGATAGACGTAAATTAGAATGTCGGTATTTTACATGAAAGAGCACCTTGAGTTGGTATATATACTCCGAAACAGAGTAGAATAGGGCATTGTATATGTTTTATGACTGACTATATTCAGAGCATTTTTGTTTTTAACATTGGGGTGTCTAGATAATATTTAGATCTTTTCGATTCTGGTAAAATTGGAATTTCTGTATTTTACTTAAGAGTGCATATGGAATTGGTGTATATATTACAAAATAGAGTAGAATAGGTCATTGTATACTTTTTCTGACAGATTATATTCAGAGAAGTTGTGCTTTCTACATTAGGGTGCCTAGATAATATTTAGATTTTTTTCGATTCGCTTAAATATA
Organism: Callithrix jacchus; assembly: GCF_049354715.1. Lineage (NCBI taxonomy): Eukaryota > Metazoa > Chordata > Mammalia > Primates > Cebidae > Callithrix > Callithrix jacchus. The sequence continues at coordinate 123,045,407 of NC_133514.1, forward strand.
GAATTTCTGTATTTTATATGAGAGAGCATATGGAGTTGTTTTATATACCCCAAAACAGAGTAGAATAGGGCATTGTATATTTTTTCCTGACAGATTATATTCAGAGCAATTTTGTTTCTATCATTGGGGTGCCTAGATAATATTTAGATTTTTTCGATTTGGGTAGAAATAGAATTTTTGTATTTTACATGAGAGAGCATATTGAGTTTGTGTATATACTACAAAACAGAGAAGTAAAGGGCATTGTATATTTTATCTGACAGATTATATTAAGAGCAATTTTGCTTTTCACATTTGGGTGCCTAGATAATATCTAGAATTTTTTCAATTCGCTTAAATTTAGAATTTCTGTATTTTACTTGAAAGACCATATGGAGTTGGTGTATATACTCCAAAACAAAGAAGAATAAAACATTGTATATTTTTTCTTACAAACTATATTAAGAACCAATTTCTTTTTACTTTGGGGCGCCTAGATATTATTTAGATTTATTTCGATTGGCGTAAATTTGGAATTTCGGTATTTTACATGAGAGAGCATATGGAGTTGCTATATATACACTAAAACAGAGTAGAATAGGGCATTGCATATTTTTTCTGACAGCTTACATTCAGAGCAATCTTATTTTTAACATTGAAGTGCCTAGATAATATTTAGATTTTTTTTGATTCACGTAAAATTAGAATTTTGGTATTTTACATGAGAGAGCATACTGAGTTGGTGTATATACTTTAAAACAAAGTAGAATAGGGAATTGAATATTTTTTCTGACAGATTATATTCAGAGCAATTTTGTTTGTAACATTGCGTTGCCTACATAACATTTTGATTTTTTCGATTCGGGCAAAATTAGAATTTCTGTATTTTACATGAGAGAGCATACTGAATTGGTGTACATACTACAAAACACAGTAGAAAATGGCATTCTGTATTTTTTCTGACAGATTATATTCAGAGAAATTTTGTTTTTAACATTGGGGTGCCTAGGTAATATTTAGATATTTTTCGATTCACTTAAATATAGATTTTCTGTATTTCAGATGAGAGAGCATACGGAGTTGGTGTATATACTCCAAAACAGAGTAGAATAGGGCATTCTATATTTTTCAGACAGATTATATTCAGAGCAATTTTGTTTTTAACATTGGGTTGACTAAATAATATTTAGAGTTTTTCGATTCGGGTAAAATTAGAATTTCTGTACTTTACATAAGAGAGCATACTGAGTTGGTGTATATACTCCAAAACACAGTAGAATAAGGCAGTGTATATTTTCTCTAACAGACTATATTAAGAGCCATTTTTTTGTAACTTTGTGACGCCTAGATATTATTTACATTTTTTTCGAATCGCGTAAAATTAGTATTTCCGTATTTTACATGAGAGAGCATATGGACCTGGTGTATGTACTCCAAAACAGAGTAGAATCGGACATTGTATATTTTTTCTGACCGATTATATTCAGAGCAATTTTCCTTTTAACATTGGGGTGCCCAGATAATATTTACATTTTTTTCGATTCACGTAAAATTAAAATTTCTGTATTTTATATTAGAGAGCATACTGATTTGGTGTATACACTCCAAAACAGAGTAGAATAAGGCATTGTATATTTTTTCTGACAGGCTATATTCAGAGCAATTTTCCTTTATCTTTTAAGCGCCTAGATATTATTTCAATTTTTTTCGATTCACGTAAAATTAGAATTACGTTATTTTACATGAGAGAGCATATTGAGTTGGTGTATATACTTTAAAACAGAGTAGAAAAGGACATTGTATATTTTTTCTGACAGATTATATTCAGAGCAATTTTGCTTTTAACATTGGCGTGCCTAGATAATTTTTAGATTTTTTTCCATTCGCTTAAATACAGAATTTTTGTATTTTAGATGAGAGAGCATATGGAGTTGGTGTATATACCACAAAACAGAGTAGAAAAGGGCATTGTATATTTTTCCTGACAAATTATATTCAGAGCAATTTTGTTTTTAACATTGGGGTGTCTAGATAATATTTAGATTTTTTCGATTCGCTTAAATATAGAATTTCTGTATTTTACATGAGAGTGCATATGGAGTTGGTGTATTTACTCCAAAATAGAGTAGAATAAAGCATTCTATATTTTTTCTAACTGACTTTATTCAGAGACATTTTCGTTTAACTTTGTGGTGCCTAGGTATTATTTAGATTTATTTCGATTCGCGTAAAATTAGAATTTCGGTATTTTACATGAGACAGCATATTGAGTTGGTGTATATACTCCAAAAAGAAGTAGAAAAGGGCATTGTATATTTTTTCTGACAAATTATATTCAGAGCAATTTGTTTTTAACATTGTTGTGCCTAGATAATATGTAGATTTGTTCAATTCTGGTAAAATTAAATTTCTATATTTTACATGAGAGTGCATACGGGGTTGTTGTATTTACTCCAAAACAGAGTAGAATAAGGTATTGTATATTTTTTCTAACAGACTATATTCATACCCATTTTCGTTTAACTTTGGGGCACCTAGATATTATTTAGATTTTTTTCGATTCGCGTAAATTTAAAATTTTGGTATTTTACATGAGAGAATATATTGATTTGGTGTATATACACCAAAGCAGAGTAGAAAAGGGCATTGTATATTTTTTCTGACAGATTATATTAAGAGCAATTTTGCTTTTAACTTTGGGGTGCCTAGATTATATTTAGATTTTTTTCAATTTGCATAAATATGGATTTTCTGTATTTTAAATGAGAGAGCATATGGAGTTGGTGTATACACTACAAAACAGAGTAGACAAGGGCATTTTATATTTTTTCAGACAGACTATATTCATAGCAATATTGCTTTTAACATTGGGGTACATAGATAATATTTAGATTTTTCTATTCGCTTTAATATAGAATTCCTGTATTTTAAATGAGAGAGCATATGGAGTTGGTGTATATACTTCAAAAGAGAGTAGAATAGGGCACTGTATATTTTTTCTGACAGATTATATTCAGCACAATTTTGTTTTGAACATTGGGGTGCTAGATAATATTTAGATCTTTTCGATTTGCTTAAATATAGAATTTCTGTATTTTACATGAGAGAGCTTATGGAGTTGGTGTATATACTCCAAAACAGAGTAGAAAAGGGCATTGTATATTTTTCCTGACAGATTATATTCACAGCAACTTTGCTTTTAACATTGGGGTGCCTAGATAATATTTAGATTTTTTTCGATTCTGGTAAAATTAGAATTTCTGTATTTTACATGAGAGAGCATACTGAGTTGGTGTATTTACTCCAAAACAGAGTAGAATAAGACATTGTATATTTTTTCTAACAGACTATATTCAGAGGCATTTTTTTTTTACTTTGGAGGGCCTAGATATTATTTAGATTTTTTTTGATCTGCTTAAATAAAAAATTTCTGTATTTTACATGAGAGAGCATATGGAGTTGGTGTATATACTCCAAAACAGAGTAGAATAGAACATTGTATATTTTTTCTGACAGATTATATTCACAGCAACTTTGCTTTTAACATTGGGGTGCCTAAATAATATTTAGATTTTTTTGGATTAACGTAAAATTAGAATTTCGGTATTTTACATGAGAAAGCATACTGAGTTGGTGTATATACTCGAAAACACAGTAGAATTGGGAATTGTATATTTTTTCTTACAGATTATCTTCAGAGCAATTTTGTTTTTAACATTGGGGTGCCTAGATAATATTTAGATATTTTCGATTCTGGTTAAATTAGTATTTTTGTATTTTGCATGAGAGAGTATATGGAGATGGTTTATATACTCCAAAAAGAGTATAATAGGGCATTGTATATTTTTTCTGATAGATCATATGCAGAGCAATTTTGTTTTTAACATTGGGGTGCCTAGATAGTATTTAGATTTTTTTGAATCGGGTAAAATTAGAATTTCTGTATTTTACATGAGAGACCATACTGAGTAGGTGTATATACTCCAAAACAGAGTAGAATAAGGCATTGTATATTTTCTCTAACACACAATATTTATAGCCATTTTCTTTTAACTTTGGGGCGCCTAGATATTATTTAGATATTTTCGATTCTGGTAAAATTAGAATTTGTGTATTTTACCTGAGAGAGCATACTGAGTTGGTGTATTTCCTCCAAAACAGAGTAGAATAAGGTATTGTATATTTTTTCTTACAACAATATTCAGAGCCATTTTCTTTTGACTCTGGGGTCCTAGATATTATTTAGATTTTTTTTGATTTGCATAAAATTAGAATTTCGGTATTTTACATGAGAGACCATATTAATTTGGTGTATATACTCCAAAACAGAGTAGAAATGGGCATTGTATATTTCTTCTGACAGACTATATTCAGAGCAATTTCTCTATTAACACTGGGGTGCCTAGATAATATTTAGATTTTTTTCGATTCGCTTAAATATAGAATTTCTGTATTTTACATGAGAGAGCATATTCAGTTGGTTCATATACTCCAAAACAGAGTAGAATAGGACATTGTTTATTTTTTCTGACAGATTATATTCAGAGCAATTTTGTTAGTAACATTTGAGTGCCACGATAATATTTAGATTTTTTCGATTCGGGTAAAAGTAGAATTTCCGTATTTTACATGAGAGAGCATACTGAGTTGGTGTATATAATCCAAAACAGAGTAGAATAAGGCATTGTATATGTTTTTTTAACACACTATATTCACAGCCATTTTCTTTTAACTTTGGGGCGTCTAGATATGATTTAAATTTTTTTCGATTCGCGTAAAATTAGAATTTCGGTATTTTACATGAGAGAGCATATTGAGTTTGTGTATATAATCCAAAAAAGAGTAGAAAAGGGCATTATATATTTTTTCTGACAGAGTATATTTAGAGCAATTGTCCTATTATCATTGCGGTGACTAGATAATATTTAGATTTTTTTGGATTCACGTAAAATTAGAATTTCGGTATTTTACATGAGAGAGCATACTGAGTTGGTGTATATACTCCAAAACAGAGTATAATAGGGCATTGTATTTTTTTTCTGATAGATTATATTCAGAGCAATTTTGCTTTGAACATTGACATGCCTAGATATTATTTAGATTTTTTTCGATTAGCGTAAAATTAGAATTTGGGTATTTTACCTGAGAGAGCATATTGAGTTTGTGTATATACTACAAAACAGATTAAAAAAGGGTATTGTATATTTTTTCTGACAGATAATATTCAGAGCAATTTTGCTTTTATCATTGGGGTGCATAGATAATATTTATATTTTTTCCGATTCGCTAAAATATTGAATTTCTGTATTTTACATGAGAGAGCATATGGAGTTGGGGTATATACTCCAAAACAGAGTAGAATAGGGCATTGTATATTTTTTCTGACAGATTATATTAAGAGTAATTTTGCTTTTAACACTGGATTCCTTGATAATATTTAGATTTTTTTGATTCGGGTGAAATCATAATTTCTGTATTTTATATGAGAGAGCATACTGAGTTGGTGTATATACTCCAAAACAGAATAGAATAAGGCATTGTATATTTTTTTAGCAGACAGTATTCAGAGCCATTTTCTTTTAACTTTGGAGAGCCTCGATATTATTTAGAGTTTTTTGGATTCGCATAAAATTAGAAATTCGGTATTTTACATGAGAGAGCATATTGAGTTGGTGTATATATTCCAAAAAAGAGTTGAAAAGGGCATTGTATATTTTTTATGACAGATTATATTCAGAGCAATATTGCTTTTTACATTGGGGTGCCTATATGATATTAAATTTTTTTCACTTTGCTTAAATATAGAATATTTGTATTTTACATGAGAGAGCACATGGAGTAGGTGTATATACTCCAAAAAAGCTTACACTAGGGCATTGTATATTTTTTCTGACACATTATATTTATATCAATTATGTTTTTAACATTGGGGTGCCTAGATAATATTTAGATTTTTTCAATTCCGGTAAAATTAGAGTTTCTAAATTTTACATGAGCGAGCATACTGAGTTTGTGTATATACTCCATAACAGAGTAGAATAAGGCATTGTATATTTTTTCTAACAGACTGTATTCAGAGCCATTTTCTTTAACTTTGTGGTGCATAGATATTATTTAGATTTTTTTCGATACCCGTAAAATTAGAATTTCGGTATTTTACATGAGAGAGCATACTGAATTGGTGTATATACTCCAAAACAGAGTAGAATACGGCATTGTATATTTTCTCTGACAGAGTATATTAAGAGAAATCTTGTTTTTAACATTGGGAAGCCTATATAATATTTATATTTTTTCGATTCGGGTAAAATTAGAATATCTCTATTTTACATGACAGAGCATATTGAGTTGATTTGGTGTATATACTACAAAACAGAGAATAGGGTATTGTATCTTTTCTCTAACAGGCTATATTCAGAACCACTTTCTTTTACCTTTGGGGCACCTAGATATTATTTAGATTTTTTCAATTCGCTTAAATATAGAATTTCTCTATTTTACATGAGATAGCATACTGAGTTGGTGTATATACTCCAAAACAGAGTAGAATAGGGCATTGTATATTTTTGCTGACAGACTATATTCAGAGCTATTTTCTTTTAACATTGGGGCACCTAGATAGTATTTAGATTTTTTTCGATTCACGTAAATTTAGAATTTCAGTATTTTACAAGAGAGAGCATACTGAGGTGGTGTATATACTCCAAAACAGAGTAGAATAAGGCATTGTATATTTTTTGTGACAGATGATATTTAGAGCATTTTGGTTTTTAACATTGGGTTGCCTAGACAATATTTAGATTTTTTGAATTCGAGTAAAATTAGAATTTCTTTATTTTACATGAGAGAGCATATGGAGTTGGTGTATACATTCCAAAAAATAGTAGAATAGGGCATTGTATATTTTTTCTGACAGATTATATTCAGAGCAATTTTGTTTTTAACATTGGGGTTCTTAGATAATATTTAGATTTTTTCGATTCGGGTAAAATTAGAATTTCTGTATTTTAAATGAGAGTGCATATAAAGTTGGTGTATATTCTCCAAAAAAAGTAGAATACGGCATTGTATATTTTTTCTGACAGATTATATTTAGAGCAATATTGTTTTTAGCATTGGGGGGCCTAGATAATATTTAGATTTTTTCGATTCGGGTAAAATTTGAATTTCTGTATTTTACATGAGAGAGGACACTGAGTTAGTGTATATACTCCAAAACAAAACAGAATAAGACATTGTATATTTTTTCTAACTGACTATATTTATAGCCATTTTCTTTTACCTGTGGGGCACCTAGATATTATTTAGATTTTCTTCGATTCGTGTAAACTTAGAATTTCGGTATTTTACATGAGAGTGCATATTGAGTTGGTATATATACTCCAAAACAGAGTAGAATAAGGCATTGTATATTTTCTCTGACAGAATATATTAAGAGCAATCTTGTTTTTAACATTGGGAAGCCTAGATAATATTTAGATTTTTTCGATTTGGGTAAAATTCGAATTTCTGTATTTTACATGAGAGAGCATATTGAGTTGAGTTGGTGTATATACTACAAAACAGAGAATAGGACATTGTATATTTTCTCTGACAGAATGTATTAAGAGCAATCTTGTTTTTAACATTGGGAAGCCTAGATAATATTTATATTTTTTCGATTCGAGTAAAATAATTTCTCTATTTTACATGAGAGAGCATAGTGAGTTGAGTTGGTGTATATACTACAAAACAGAGAATAGGGCATTGTATTCAGACTATATTCAGAGCCATTTTCTTTTACCTTTGGGGCACCTAGATATAATTTAGATTTTTTTCGATTTGCTTAAATATAGAATTTCTGTATTTTACATGAGAGAGCATATTCAGTTCGTGTATATACTAAAAAAGAGAGTAGAAAAGGGAATTGTATATTTTTTCTTACAGATTATATTCAGAGCAATTTTACTTTTAACATTGGGGAGTTTAGATAATATTTAGACATTTTCGATTCGGGTAAAATTAGAATTTCTGTATTTTACATGGGAGAGCATATTGAGTTGGTGTATATACTCCAAAATAGAGAAGAACAGGGCCTTGTATATGTTTTCTGACAGACTATATTCAGGGCCACTTTGCTTTAACATTGGGGTGCCTAGATAATATTTAGATTTTTTTCGATTCATGTAAAATTAGAATTTCTGTATTTTACATGAGAGAGCATACTGTGTTGGTGTATATACTCCAAAACAGAGTAGAATAAGGCATTGTATATTTTTTCTAACAGACTATATTCAGAGCCATTTTCTTTTTACTTTCGGGTGCCTAGATAATATTTAGAATTTTTTCGATTTGCGTAAAATTAGAATTTCGGTATTTTACATGAGAGAGCATATTGAGTGGGTGTATATATTCCAAAACAGACTAGAAAAGGGCATTGTATATTTTCTCTGACAGATTATATTCAGAGCAATTTTTGTTTTAACATTGGGGTGCCTAGATGATATTTAGATTTTTTTCGATTTGTTAAATATAGAATTTCTGTATTTTATATGAGAGAGCATACTGAGTTGGTGTATATTCTCCAAATCAGAATAGAATAGGGCATTGTATATTTTTTCTGACAGAGTATATTCAGAGCTAATTTCTTTTAACTTTGGGGCGCCTAGATAGTATTTAGATTTTTTTCGATTCACGTAAATTTAGAATTTCGGTATTTTACAAGAGAGAGCATACTGAGTTGGTGTATATACTCCAAAACAGAGTAGAATAAGGCATTGTATATTTTTTCTGACAGATTATATTCAGAGCATTTTGGTTTTTAACATTGGGGTGCCTAGACAATATTTAGATTTTTTCAATTCGAGTAAAATTAGAATTTATTTTACATGTGAGAGCATATGGAGTTGGTGTATACATTCCAAAAACTAGTAGAATAGGGCATTGTATATTTTTTCTGACAGATTATTTTCAGAGCAATTTTGTTTTTAACATTGGGGGGCCTAGATAATATTTAGATTTTTTCGATTCGGTTAAATTAGAATTTCTGTATTTTAAATGAGAGAGGATATGGAGTTGGTGTATATACTCCAAAAAAAAGTAGAATACGGCATTGTATATTTTTTCTGACAGATTATATTCAGAGCAATTTTGTTTATAGCATTGGGGTTTCTAGATAATATTTAGATATTGTTGATTCGGGCAAAATTAGAATTTCTGTATGTTATATGAGAGAGCATACTGAGTTGGTGTATATACTTCAAAACAGCGTAGAATAAGGCATTGTATATATTTTTAACAGACTATATTCAGAGCCATTTTTTTTTTACCTTTGGGGCTTTTAGATACTATTTGGATTTTTTTTTTATTCACGTAAAATTAGAATTTCGGTATTTTACATGAGAGAGCATACTGAGTTTGTGTATACACTCCAAAACGTAGTAGAATAAGTCATTGTATATTTAATATAACAAACTAGATTCAGAGCTATTGTCTTTTAACTTTGGGGTGACTAGATATTATTTAAATTTTCTTCGATTTGCATAAAATTAGAATTTCGTTATTTTAAATGAGAGAGCATATTGAGTTGGTGTATATACTACAAAACACAGTAGAAAAGGGCATTGTATATTTTTTCTGACAGATTATATTCAGAGCAATTATGTTTTTAACATCGGGGTGCCTAGATAATATTTAGATGTTTTCGATTCACGTAAAATTAGAATTTCGGTATTTTACATGAGAGAGCATACTGAGTTGGTGTATATACTCCAAAACGAAGTAGAATAAGGCATTGTATATTTTTTCTAACAGACTATATTCACAGCCATTTTCTTTTAACTGTGGGGAGCCTATATATTATTTAGATTTTTTTTTGATTCGCGTAAAATTAGAATTTCGGTATTTTACATCAGAGAGCAAACTGAGTTGTTGTATATACTCCAAAACAGAGTAGAATAAGGCATTGTATATTTTTTTTAACAGACTATATTCAGAGCCATTTTCTTTTAACATTTGGGCACCTAGTTATTATTTAGATTTTTTTCTATTCGTGTAAAATTAGAATTTCAGTATTTTACATGAGATTGCATATTGAGTTGGTTTATATACTTCAAAACAGAGTAGAAAAAGGCATTGTATATTTTTTCTGACAGATTATATTCAGAGCAATTTTGTTTTAAACATTGGGGTGCCTAGATAATATTTAGATTTTTTCGATTCGTGTAAAATTAGAATTCCTGTATTTTACATGAGAGAGCATACTGAGTTGGTGTATATACTCCAAAACGGAGTAGAATTAGGCATCGTATGTTTTCCTAACAGAATATATTTAGGCCCATTTTCTTTTAACTTTTGGGCGCTTCGATATTTAGATTTTTTTCCATTCTCGTAAAATTAGAATTTCGGTATTTTACATGAGAGAGCATACGGAGTTGGTGTATATACTCCAAAACAGAGTTGAATAGTGCCTTGTATATTTTTTCTAACAGAATATATTCAGAGCAATTTTGTTTTTAACACTGGGGGGCCTAGATAATATTTAGATATTTTGGATTCTGGTAAAATTATAATTTTTGTATTTTAAATGAGAGAGCATATTGAGTTGAGATTGTGTATATACTACAAAACAGAGAGTAGGGCATTGCATATTTTTTCTGACAGACTATACTCAGAGCAGTTTTGTTTTTAACATTGGGGTGCCTAGATAATATTTAAGTTTTTTCGATTTCGGTAAAATTAGAATTTCTGTATTTTACATGAGAGAGGATACTGAGTTAGTATATATACTCCAAAACAAAGTAGAATAAGGCATTGTATATGTTTTCTAACAGACTATATTCAGAGCCAATTTCTTTTAAATTTGGGGCACCAAGATATTATTTACATTTTTTTCGATTCACGTAAAATTAGAATTTCGGTATTTTACATGAGAGAGCATGCTGAGTTGGTGTATATACTCCAAAACAGAGTAGAATAAGGCATTGTATATTTTTTCTAACAGACTATATTCAGAGATTTTTTTTTAACTTTGGGTGGCCTAGATATTATTTAGATTTTTTTTGTTTCATGTAAAATTAGAATTTCTGTATTTTACATGAGAGAGCGAATTGAGTTGGTGTATATAGTACAAAAGAGAGTAGAAAAGGGCATTGTATTTTTTTTCTCACAGATTATATTCAGAGCAATTTTATTTTAACTTTGGAGAGCCTAGATAATATTTAGATTTTTTCGATTCGGGTAAAATTAGAATTTCTGTATTTTACATGAGAAAGCATACGGAGTTTATATATATATTCCAAAACAGAGTAGAATAAGGCATTGTATATGTTTTCTAACAGACTATATTCAGAGGCATTTTCTTTTAACTTTGGTGCACCTTGATATTATTTAGATTTATTTCGATTCGTGTAAAATTAGAATTTCGTTATTTAACATGAGAGAGCATATTCAGTTCGTGTATATACTAAAATAGAGAGTAGAAAAGGGCATTGTATATTTTTTGTCACAGATTATATTAAGAGCAATTTTGCTTTTAACATTAAGGAGCCTAGATAATATATAGTTTTTTCGATTCAGGTAAAATTAGAATTTCTGTATTTTACATGAGAGAGCATATTGAGCTGAGTTGGTGTATATACAACAAAACAGAGAATAGGGCATTGTATATTTTCTCTGACAGAATATATTAAGAGCAATCTTGTTTTTAACATTGGGAAGCCTAGATAATATTTAGATTTTTTTCAATTCGGGTAAAATTAGAATTTCTTTATTTTACATGAGAGAGCATATTGAGTTGAGTTGGTGTATATACTACAAAAAAGAGAATAGGGCATTGTATATTTTCTCTAACAGACCATATTTAGAGCCATTTTCTTTTAACTTTGGGGCACCTAGATATTATTTAGATTTATTTCGATTCACTTAAATAGAGAATTTTTGGATTTTACATGAGAGAGCATACTGAGTTGGTGTATATACTCCAAAACAGAGTAGCATAGGGCATTGTATATTTTTTCGGACAGACTATATTCAGAGCTATTTTGTTTTAACTTTGGGGTGCCTAGATACTATTTAGATTTTTTTCAATTCACGTAGATTTAGAATTTCGGTATTTTACAAGAGAGAGCATACTGAGTTGGTGTATATACTCCAAAACAGAGTAGAATAAGGCATTGTATATTTTTTGTGACAGATAATATTCAGAGCATTTTGGTTTTTAACATTGGGTTGCCTAGACAATATTTAGATTTTTTGAATTCGAGTAAAATTAGAAGTTCTTTATTTTACATGAGAGAGCATATGGAGTTGGTGTATACATTCCAAAAAATAGTAGAATAGAACATTGTATATTTTTTCTGACAGATTCTATTCATAGCAATTTTGTTTTTAACATTGGGGTGCCGAGATAATATTTAGATTATTTTCGATTCACGTAAAATTAGAATTACGGTATATTACATGAGAGAGCATATTCAGTTGGTGTATATACTCCAAAACAAAGTAGAATAAGGTATTGTATATTTTTTCTAACAGACTATATTCAGGGTCACATTGCTTTTAACATTGGGGTGCCTAGATAATATTTAGATTTTTTTCGATTCGCTTAAATATAGTATTCCTGTATTTTACATGAGAGAGCATATGGAGTTGGTGTATATACTCCAAAACAGAGCAGAATAGGGCATTGTATATTTTTTCTGACAGACTATATTCAGAGCTATTTTCTTTCAAAATTGGTGCTCCTGGATATTATTTATATTTTTTTTGATTGGCATAAAATTAGAATTTCGGTATTTTACATGAGAGAGCATATTGAGTTGCTGTATATACTACAAAACAGAGTATAAAAGGGCATTGTGTATTTTTTCTGACAGATTATATTGAGAGCAATTTTGGTTTTAACATAGGGGTGCCTAGATAATATTTAGATTTTTTTCGATTCACGTAAAATTAGAATTTCGGTGTTTTACATGAGAGAGCAAATTGAGTTGGTGTATATACTACATAACACAGTAGAATAGGGCATTGTATATTTTTTATGACAGATTATATTCCGAGAAATTTTGCATTTAACATTGTGGTGCCTAAATAATATATAGGTTTTATTTGATTCGCTTAAATATAGAATTTTCATATTTTACCTGAGAGAGCATATGGAGTTTGTGTATATACTCCAAAACAGAGTAGAATAGGGCATTGTATATTTTTTCTGACAGATGATATTTAGAGCAATTTTGTTTTTAACATTGTGGTGCCTAGATAATATTTAGATTTTTTCGATTCGGGTAAAATTAGAATTTCTGTATTTTACATAAGAGAGCATACTGAGTTGGTGTATGTACTCCAAAACAGGGTAGAATACAGCATTGTATATTTTTTCTGACAGATTATATTCAGAGCAATATTGTTTTTTACATTGGTGTGCCTAGATAATATTTAGATTTTTTCGATTCGGGTAAAATTATAATTTCGGTATTTTACATGAGAGAGCATACTGAGTTGCTGTATATACTGCAAAGCAGAGTAGAATAAAACATTGTATATTTTTTCTAACAGACGATATTCAGAGCCATTTTCTTTTAACATTGGGGTGCCTAGATATTATTATGATTTTTTTCAATTCACGTAAAATTAGAATTTCTGTATTTTATATGAGAGAGCATATTGAGTTGGTGTATATACTACAAAACCGAGTAGAAAAGGGCATTGTATATTTTTCTAACAGATTTTATTAAGAACAATTTCGCTTTTAACATTGGGGTGCCTAGATAATGTTTAGATCTTTTTCGATTCGCTTAAATATAGAATTTCTGTATTTTACATGAGAGAGCATATGGAGTTGGTGTATATACTCCAAAACAAAGTAGAATAGGGCATTGTATATTTTTTCTGACAGATTATATTCAGAGCAATTTTGTTTTTAACATTGGCGTGCCTAGATAATACTTAGATTTTTTCGATATGCTTAAATGTAGAATTTCTGTATTTTACATGAGAGAGCATATGGAGTTGGTGTATATACTCCAAAAGAGAGTAGAATAGGGCATTGTATATTTTTTATGACAGAGTATATTCAGAGCAATTTTGTTTTAAACATTGGGTTGCCTAGATAATATTTAGATTTTTTCGATTCGGGTACAATTAGAATTTCGGTATTTTACATGAGAGAGCATACTGAGTTGGTGTATATACTCCAAACAAGAGTAGAATAAGGCATTGTACATTTCTTCAAACAGAATGTATACAGAGCCATTTTCTTTTAATTTTGGTGCACCTACATATTATTTAGATTTTTTTCGATTTGAGAAAAATTAGAATTTCGGTATTTTACATGAGAGAGCATATTGAGTTGGTGTATATACTCCAAAACAGAGTTGAAAAGGTCATTGTATATTTTTTATGACAGATTATATTCAGAGCTATTTTGCTTTTGAAATTGGGTTGCATAGATAATACTTAGATTTTTTTCTATTCGCTTAAATATAGAATTTTTGTATTTTACATAAGAGAGGATATGGAGTTGGTGTATATACTCCAAAGCAGAGTAGAATAAAGAATTGTATATTTTTTCTGACACATTATATTCAGAGCAATTTTGTTTTTAACATTGGGGTGCCTAGATATTATTTAGATTTTTTTTGATTCGCTTAAATATAGAATTACTGTATTTTACATGAGAGAGCTTATTGAGTTGGTGTATATACTCCAAAACAGAGTAGAATTGGGCATTGTATATATTTCCTCACAGATTATATTAAGAGCAATTTTGTTTTTAACATTGGGTGCCTTGATAATATTTAAATTTTTTTCGATTTTCATAAAATTATAATTTCGGTATTTTACATGACAGAGCATATTGACTTGGTGTATATACTCCAAAACCGAGTAGAATAGGGCATTGTATATTTTTTCTAACAGACTATATTCAGAGCCATTTTCTTTTAACTTTGGGGCACCTCGATATTATTTAGATTTTTTTCGATTCGCGTAAACTTAAAATTAAATATTTTACATGAGAGAGCATATTGAGTTGGTGTATATACTCTGAAACAGAGTAGAAAAGGGCATTGTACATTTTTTCTTACAGATGATATTCAGAGCAATTTTTCTTTTAAAATTGGGGGCCTAGATAATATTTAGATTTTTTTTGATTCACCTAAATATAGATTTTTTGTATTTTACATGAGAGACCATATATAGTTGGTGTATATACTCCAAAACTAAGTAGAATAGGCCATTGTGTATTTTTTCTGACAGATAATATTCAGAACAATTTTGTTTTTAACATGGTGGAGACTAGATATTATTTAGGTTTTTTTCATTTCACGTAAATTGAGAATGTCGGTATTTTACATAATAGAGCGTACTGATTTGGTCTATATACTCCAAAACAGAGTAGAATAAGGCATTGTATATTTTTTCTAACAGAGTATATTCAGCGCTGTTTTCTTTTAACTTGGGGGCGCCTAGATATTATTAAGATTATTTTCGATTCGCGTAAAATAAGAATTTTGGTATTTAACCTGAGAGAGCATATTGAGTTGGTGTATATACTCCAAAACAGAGTAGAAAAGGGCATTGTATATTTTTTATGACAGATGATATTAAGAGCAATTTTGCTTTTCACATTGGGGTGCCTAGATAATATCTAGAATTTTTTCAATTCACTTAAATATAGAATTTCTGTATTTTACTTGAGAGACCATATGGAGTTGGTGTATGTACTCCAAAACAGAGAAGAATAAGGCATTGTATATTTTTTCTTATAGACTATATTTAGAACCATTTTCTTTAAACTTTGGGGCGCCTAGATATTATTTAGATTAATTTCGATTTGGTAAAATATAGAATTTCGGTATTTTACATGAGAGAGCATATGGAGTTGGTGTATATACTACAAAACAGAGTATAAAAAGGCATTGCATATTTTTTATGACAGATTATATTCAGAGCAATTTTGTTTTAAACATTGGGGTGCCTAGGTAATATTTAGATTTTAACTATTCTGGTAAAATTGGAATTTCTATATTTTACATGGGAGAGTACACGAAGTTTGTGTATATACTCCAAAACAGTGTATAATAAAACATTGTATATTTCTTTAACAGACTATATTCAGAGACATTTTCTTTTAACTTTGGGGCGCCTACTAATTATTTAGATTTTTTTTGATTCGTGTATAATTAGAATTTCCGTATTTTACATGAGATAGCATATTAAGTTGGTGTATATACTACAAAACAGAGTAGAAAAGGGCATTGTATATTTGCTCTGACAGACTATATTCAGAGCAATTTTGCTTTTAACATTGGGGTGCCTAGATAATATTTAAATTTTCTTCAATTCGCTTAAATATACAATTTATGTATTTTACATGAGACACCATGTGGAGTTGGTGTATATATTCCAAAACAAAGTAGAATAAGACATTGTATATTTTCTCTAACAGACTATATTTACAGCCATTTTCTTTATCTTTAGGGCGCCTAGATATTATTTAGATTTCTTCCGATTCACTTAAATATAGAATTTCTGTATTTTACATGTGAGAGCAGGTAGAGTTGGTGTGTATACACAAAAACAGAGTATAATAGGGCATTGTATATATTTTCTGACAGATTATATTCAGAGCAATTTTGTTTTTAACATTGGGGTGCCTAGATAATATTTAGATTTTTTCGATTCGGGTAAAATTTGAATATATTTATTTTACAAGAGAGAGCATAGTGAGTTTCTTTATATACTCCAAAACATAGTAGAATAAGGCATTACATTTTTGTACTAACAGACTATATTCAGAGCTATTTTCTTTTAACTTTGGGGAGCCTAGATATTTTTTAGATTTTTTTTGATTCACGTAAAATTTGAATGTGGGTATTTTACATGAGAGAGCATATTGAGTTGGTGTATATAGTCCAATACAGAGTAAAAAAGGGCACTGCTTAATTTTTATGACAGATTATATTCAGATCAATTTAGCTTTTAACATTGGGGTGCCTAGATAATATTTAGATTTTTTTTCGATTCACGTAAAATTAGAATTTCGGTATTTTACATGAGAGAGTATACTGAGTTGGTGTATATATTCCAATACAAAGTAGAATAGGGCATTGTATATTTTTTTGACAGATTATATTCAGAGCAATTTTTTTTTTAACATTGGGGTTCCTAGATTATATTTATATTTTTTTGATTCGGGTAAAATTAGGATTTCTCCATTTTATATGAGAGAGCATATGGAGTTGGTGTATATACTCGAAAACAGAGTAGAATAGGGCATTGTATATTTTTTCTGACAGATTATATACAGAGCAATTTGATTTTAAACATTGGGGTGCCTAGGTAATATTTAGATTTTAACTATTTCGGTAAAATTAGAATTTCTGTATTTTACATGAGAAAGTACAGGAAGTTGGTGTATATACTCATAAACAGAGTAGAATAAAACATTGTATATTTTCTCTAACAGAGTATATTCAGAGCCATTTTCTTTTAACTTTGGGGCCCCTAGATATTTTTTAGATTTTTTTTCTATTCACGTAAAATTAGAATTTTGTTATTTTACATGAGAGAGCATCCTGAGTTGGTGTATATACTCCAAAACACAGTAGAATAAGGCATTATATATTTTTTCTACCAGTCTATATTAAGAGCCATTTTCTTTTAACTTTGGGGTGCCTAGATATTATATAGATAATTTTCGATTCGCATATAATTAGAATTTCCATAGTTTACATGAGACAGCATATTGAGTTGGTGTATATAATCCAAATCAGAGTAGAAAAGGGCATTGTATATTTTTTCTGACAGATTATATTCAGAGAAATTATGCTTTTAACATTGGGGTGCCTAGATAATATTGAGATATTTTTCGATTTGCTCAAATATAGAATTTTTCTATTTTACATGAGAGAGCGTATGGAGTTGGTTTATATACTCCAAAACAGAGTAGAATAGGGTATTGAATATATTTTCTGAGAGATTACATTCAGAGCAATTTTGTTTTCAACTTTGGGGTGCCTAGATAATTTTTAGATTTTTTTGATTTATTTAAAATTAGAATTTCTATATTTTACATGAGAGAGCATACTGAGTTGGTGTATATACTCCAAGACACAGTAGAATAAGGCATTGTATATTTTTTCTACCAGTCTATATGAAGAGCCATTTTCTTTTAACTTTGGGGCACCTATATATTATATAGATAATTTTGGAGTCGCATGTAATTAGAATTTCCGTATTTTACATGAGAGAGCATATTGAGTTGGTGTATATACTCCAAAAGAGGGTAGAATAGGACATTGTATATTTTTTATGACAGATTATATTCAGAGCAATTTTGTTTTTAAAATTGGGTTTCCTAGATAATATTTAGATTTTTTTCGATTCGCTTAAATATGGAATTTCTGTATTTTACATAAGATAGCATATGGAGTTGGTGTATATACTCAAAAACAGAGTAGAATAAGTCATTTTATATTTTTCCTGACAGATTATATTCAGAGCAATTTTGTTTTTAACCTTGGGGTGTCAAGATAATATTTAGATTTTTTCCGTTCGGGTAAAATTAGAATTTCGATATTTTACATGAGAGAGCATATGAAGTTGGTGTATATACTCCAAAACAGAGTAGAATAAGTCATTGTATATTTTCTCTGACAGATTATATTTAGAGCCATTTTATTTTAAGTTTGTGGCGCCTAGATATTATTTAGATTTTTTTCGATTCACGTAAAATTAGAATTTCGGTATTTTACATGAGAGAGCATATTGAGTTGGTGTATATACTACAAACCGAGTAGAAATGGGCATTGAATATTTTTTCTGAGAGATTAAATTTAGAGCAATTTCGCTTTTAAAATTGGGGTGCCTAGATAATATTTAGATTTATTTCGATTCGCTTATATATAGAATTTCTGTATTTTACATGAGAGAGCATACTGGGTTGGTGTATATACTCCAAAACAGAGTAGAATAAGGCATTGTATATTTTTTCTAACAGACTATATTCAGAGCCATTTTCTTTTAACTTCGGGGCACCTAGATATTATTTAGATTTTATTCGATTCACGTAAAATTAGAATTTCGGTATTTTACATGAGAGAACATATTGAGTTGATGTATATACACCAAAACAGAGTAGAAAAGGGCATTGTATATTGTCTTTGACAGATTATATTCAGAGAAATTTTGCTTTTAACATTGGGGTGCCTAGATAATATTGAGATTTTTTTAGATTCGCTCAAATATAGAATTTCTGTATTTTACATGAGAGAGCATATGGAGTTTGTGTATATACTCCAAAAAAGAGTAGAATAGGGCATTGTATATTTTTTCTGACAGATTACATTCAGAGAAATTTTGTTTTTAACTTTGGGGTGCCTAGATAATTTTTAGATTTTTTCGATTCGTGTAAAATTAGAATTTCTATATTTTACATGAGAGAGCATACTGAGTTGGTGTATATACTCTAAAACAGAGTAAAATAAGTCATTGTATATTTTCTCTGACAAACTATATTTAGAACCATTTTCTTTTAAGTTTGTAGCACCTAGATATTATTTAGATTTATTTCGATTTTCGTAAAATTAGAATTTTGGTATTTTACATTAAAGAGCATATTGAGTTGGTGTATATAATCCAAAACAGAGTAGAAAAGGGCATTGTATATTTTTTCTGACAGATTATATTGAGAGCAATTTTTCTTTTAACTTTGGGGCGCCTAGATATTATTTATATTTTTTATGATTCACGTAAAATTAGAATTTCAGTATTTTACATGAGAGACCATGTTGCGTTGGTGTATACACTCCAAAACAGAGTAGAATAGGGCATTGTATATTTATTCTGACAGATTATATTCAGAGAAATTTTGTTTTTAACATTGGGGTGCCTAGATAATATTTAGAATTATTTCGATTCATGTAAAATGAGAATTTCGGTATTTTACATGAGAGAAAATACTGAGTTGGTGTATATACTCCAAGACCGAGTAGAATAGGGCTGTATATTTTTTTCTGACAGATTAGATTCAGAGCAATTTTGTTTTCAACATCGGGGTGCCTAGATAAATTTTGCTTTTTCGATTCTGGTAAAATTAGAATTTCTGTATTTTACATGAGAGAGCATATTTTGTTGGTGTATGTATTACAAAACAGAGTAAAAAAGAACATGTATATTTTTTCTGACAGATTATATTCAGAGCACTTATGCTTTCAACATTGGGGTGCATAGATAATATTGAGATATTTTTCGATTTGCTCAAATATAGAATTTTTCTATTTTACATGAGAGAGCATACTGAGTTGGTGTATATACTCCAAAACAGAGTAGAATAAGGCATCGTATATTTTTTCTAACAGACTATATTCAGAGGCATTTTCTTTTAACTTTTCGGCGCCTAGTTATTATTTAGATTTTTTTCTATTCGTGTAAAATTAGAATTTCTGTATTTTACATGAGAGAGCATATATAGTTGGTTTACATACTTCAAATCAGAGTAGAAAAAGGCATTGTATATTTTTTTGACAGATTATATTCAGAGCAATTTTGTTTTTAACATTGGGGTGCCTAGATAATATTTCGATTTTTTCGATTCGGGTAAAATTCGAATTCCTGTATTTTACATGAGAGAGCATACTGAGTTGGTGTATATACTCCAAAACGGAGTAGAATTAGGCATTGTATGTTTTCCTAACAGACTATATTTAGAGCTATTTTCTTTTAACTTTCGGGCGCTTAGATATTTAGATTATTTTCCATTCTCGTAAAATTAGAATTTCGGTATTTTATGTGAGAGAGCATATTGAGTTGGTGTATACACTCCAAAATAGAGTAGAAAAGTGCATTGTATATTCTTTCTGACAGAATATATTCAGAGCAATTTTGCTTTTAACATTGGAGTGCCTAGATAATATTTAGACTTTTTTCGATTCACGTAAAATTGGAATTTCGGTATTTTACATGAGAGAGCATACTGAGTTGGTGTATATACTCCAAAACAGAGTTGAATAGTGCCTTGTATATTTTTTCTAACAGAATGTATTTAGAGCAATTTTGTTTTTAACACTGGGGGGCCTAGATAATATTTAGATATTTTGGATTCTGGTAAAATTAGAATTTTTGTATTTTACATAAGAGAGCATATTGAGTTGATATTGTGTATATACTAAAAAACAGAGAGTAGGGCATTGCATATTTTTTCTTACAGACTATACTCAGAGCAATTTTGTTTTTAACATTGGGGTGCCTAGATAATATTTAAGTTTTTTCGATTTCGGTAAAATTAGAATTTCTGTATTTTACATGAGAGAGGATACTGAGTTAGTGTATATACTCCAAAACAAAGTAGAATAAGGCATTGTATATGTTTTCTAACAGACTATATTCAGAGCCATTTTCTTTTAAATTTGGGGCACCAAGATATTATTTATATTTTTTTGATTCACGTAAAATTAGAATTTCGGTATTTTACATGAGAGAGCATGCTGAGTTGGTGTATATACTCCGAAACAGAGTAGAATAAGGCATTGTATAATTTTTCTAACAGACTATATTCAGAGACTTTTTTTAAAACTTTGGGTGGCCTAGATATTATTTAGATTTTTTTTGATTCGTGTAAAATTAGAATTTCTGTATTTTACATGAGAGAGCGAATTGAGTAGGTGTATATAGTACAAAAGAGAGTAGAAAAGGGCATTGTATATTTTTTCTCACAGATTATATTCAGAGCAATTTTTTTATCGTTGGAGAGCCTAGATAATATTTAGATTTTTTTGTTTCGGGTAAAATTATAATTCTGTATTTTACATGAGAGAGCATACTGAATTGATATATATACTCCAAAACAGAGTAGAATAAGGCATTGTATATGTTTTCTAACAGACTATATTCAGAGGCACTTTCTTTTAACTTTGGTGCACCTTGATATTATGTAGATTTATTTCGATTTGTGTAAAATTAGAATTTCGTTATTTTACATGAGAGAGCATATTCAGTTCGTGTATATACTAAAAAAGAGAGTAGAAAAGGGCATTGTATATTTTCTCTGACAGAATATATGAAGAGCAATCTTGATTTTAACATTGGGAAGCATAGATAATATTTAGATTTTTTCGATTTGCGTAAAATTAGAATTTCTGTATTTTACATGAGAGAGCATATTGAGTTGACTTGGTGTATATACTACAAAACAGAGAATATGGCATTGTATATTTTTTCTAACAGACTATATTCAGAGCCATTTTCTCTTAACTTTTGGGCACCTAGATATTTTTTAGATTTTTTTCGATTCGCTTAAATATAGAATTTCTGTATTTTACATGAGAGAGCATACTGAGTTGGTGTATATACCCCAAAACAGAGTATAATAAGGCATTGTATATTTTTTCTGACAGTCTATATTCAGAGCTATTTTCTTTTAACTTTGGGGCGCCTAGATAGTATTTAGATTTTTTTCGATTCACGTAAATATAGAATTTAGGTATTTTACAAGAGAGAGCATACTGAGTTGGTGTATATACTCCAAAACAGAGTAGAATAAGGCATTGTATATTTTTTGTGACAGATTATATTCAGAGCATTTTGTTTTTTAACATTGGGGTGCCTAGACAATATGTAGATTTTTTCGATACACTTAAATGTAGAATTTCTGCATTTTACATGAGAGAACATATGGAGTTGGTGTATATACTCCAAAATAGAGTAGAATAGGGCATTGTATATTTTTTCTGACAGAGTATATTCAGAGCAATCTTGTTTTTAACATTGGGTTGCCTAGATAATATTTAGATTTTTTCGATTCGGGTACAATTAGAATTTCGGTATTTTACATGAGAGAGCAAACTGAGTTGGTATATATACTCCAAAAAAGAGTACAATAAGGCATTGCACATTTCTTCAAACAGACTGTATACAGAGCCATTTTCTTTTAACTTTGGGTCGCCTACATATTATTTAGATTTTTTTCGATTTCAGTAAAATAAGAATTTCGCTATTTTACATGAGAGAGCATTTTGAGTTGGTGTACATACTCTAAAACTAAGTAGAATAAAGCATTGTATATTTTTCTGACAGATTATATTCAGAGCTGTTTTGCTTTTGACATTGGGTTGCATAGATAATACTCAGATTTTTTTCGATTCGCTTAAATATAGAATTTCTGTATTTTACATAAGAGAGGATATGGAGTTGGTGTATATACTCCAAAGCAGAGTAGAATAGGGAATTGTATATTTTTTCTGACACATTATATTCAGAGCAATTTTTTTTAACATTGGGGTGCCTAGATATTATTTAGATTTTTTTTGATTCGCTTAAATATAGAATTACTGTATTTTACATGACAGAGCATATGGAGTTAATGTATATACTTCAAAACAGAGTAGAATAGGGCATTGTATATTTTCTCTGACAGATTATATTCAGAACAGTTTTGTTTTTAATATTGAGGTGTCTAGATAAAATTTAGATTTTTTTAGATTCGCTTAAATATAGAATTTCTGTATTTTATATAAGAGAGCATATGGAGTTGGTGTATATACTCCAAAACAGAGTAGAATAGGGCATTGTATATTTTTTCTCACAGATTATATTAAGAGAAATTTTGTTTTTAACGTGGGGTGTCTGGATAATATTTAAATTTTTTTCGATTCTCATAAAATTAGAATTTCTGTATTTTACATGAGAGAGCATACTGACTTGGTGTATATACTCCAAAACAGAGTAGAATAGGGCATTGTATATTTTTTCTGAAAGACGATATTCAGAGAAATTTTGTTTTTAACATTTTGGTGCATAGATAATATTTAGATTTATTCGATTCGGGTACAATTAGAATTTCTGTATTTTACATGAGAGAGCATATTGTGTTGGTGTATATACTACAAAACAGAGTAGAAAAGGGCATTGTATATTTTTTCTGACATATTATATTCAGAGCAATTTTTCTTTAATCATTGGGGTGCCTAGATAATATTTAGATTTTTCTCGATTCGCGGAATATTAGAATTTCGGTATTTTACATGACAGAGCATATGGAGTTGGTGTATATACTACAAAACAGAGTAGAAAAAAGCATTGTACATTTTTTCTGACAGATTTTTTTCAGAGAAATTTTGTTTTTAACATTGCGGTGCCTAGATAATATTTAGAAGTTTATCGATTCACTTAAAATTAGAATTTCGGTATTTTACATGAGAGAGCATACTGAGTTGGTGTATATAGTCCAAAACCGAGTAGAATAGGGAATTTTATAATTATTGTGACGGATTATATTCAGAGCAATTTTGTTTTTAACATTGGTTTGCCTAGATAATATTTAGATTTTTTTCGATTCACATAAAATTAGAATTTCTGTATTTCACATGAGAGAGCATACTGAGTTGGTGTATATACTCCAAAACAGAGTAGAATAAGGCATTGTATATTTTTTCTAACAGACTATATTCAGAGTCATTTTCTTTTATCTTTGGGGCGCCTAGATATTATTTAGATTATTTTGATTCACCTAAAATTAGAATTTCGGTATTTTACATGAGAGAGCATATTGAGTTGGTGTATATACTCCAAAACAGAGTAGAAAAGGGCATTGTATATTTGTTCTGCCAGACTATATTCAGAGGAATTTTGCTTTTAAAATTGGGGTGCCTAGATAATATTTAGATTTTTTTCGATTCGTGTAGAATAAGAATTTCTGTATTTTACATGACAGAGCATATTGAGTTTGTGTTTATACTACAAAACAGAAAAGAAGAGGGCATTGTATATTTTTTCTGACAGATTATATTCAGAGCCATTTTGCTTTTATCATTGCAGTGCCTAGATAATATTTGGATTTGTTCGGTTCTGGTAAATTTAGAATTTCTGTATTTTACATGAGGGAGCATACTGAGTTGGTGTATATACTCCAAAACAGAGTAGAAAATGGCATTGTATATTTCTTTTGACAGATAATATTCTGAGAAATTTTGCTTTTAACATTGGGGTGCCTAGATTATATTTAGATTTTTTCGATTCACATAAAATTATAATTTCTGTATTTTACATGAGAGAGCATACTGAGCTGGTGTATATACTCCAAAACAGAGTAGAATAAGGTATTGTATATATTTTCTAACAGACTATATTCAGAGCCATTTTCTTTTAACTTTGGGGCGCCTAGATATTATTTAGAGTATTTTTGATTCACCTAATATTAGAATTTCGGTATTTTACATGAGAGAGCATATTGAGTTGGTGTATATACTCCAAAACAAAGTAGAAAAGGGCATTGTATATTTTTCTGACAGATTATATTCAGAGCAATTTTTCTTTTAACATTGGGGTGCCTAGATAATATTTAGATTTTTTCCAATATGCTTAAATATAGAATTTCTGTAGTATTCATGAGAGAGCATATGGAGTTGGTGTATATACTTCAAAACAGAGTAGAATAGGGCATTGTATATTTTTTTGACAGATTATATTCAGAGCAATTTCGCTTTTAAAATTAGGGTGCCTAGATAATTAGATTTTTTTTGATTCACATAAATTTTGAATTGCTGTATTTTACATAAGAGAGCATACTGAGTTGTTGTATATACTGCAAAACATAGTAGAATATGGAATTGTATATTTTCTCTAACAAACTATATTCAGAGCCAATTTCTTTTAAATTTGGGGCACCTAGACATTTTTTAGATATTTTTCGATTCGTGTAATATTAGAATTTCTGTATTTTACATGAGACAGCATATAAAGTTTGTGTATATACTTTAAAACAGAGTAGAAAATGGCCTTCTATATTTTCTCTGACAGATTATATTCAGAGCAAGTTTGCTTTTAACATTGGGGTGCCCAGATAATATTTAGATATTTTTCGATTTGCATAAATATACAATTTCTGTATTTTACATAGGAGAGCATATGGAGTTGGTGTATATATTCCAAAATAGAGTACAATAGGGCATTGTATATTTTTTCTGACCTATTATATTCAGAGAGATTTTGTTTGTAACATTGCGGTGCCTAGATAATATTTAGATTTTATTCGATTTGCTTAAATATAGAATTTCTTTATTTTACATGAGAGAGCATATGGAGTTGGTGTATATACTCCAAAACAGAGTAGAATAGGGCATTGTATATTTTTTCTGACGGATTATATTCAGAGCAATTTTTTTTCAACACTAGGGTGCCTAGATACTATTTAGATTTTTTCGATTGGGGTAAAAGTAGAATTTCTGTATTGTACATGAGAGAGCATCCTGAGTTCGTGTATATACTCCAAAACAAATTAGAATAAGGCATTGTATATTTTTTCTAACAGATTATATTCAGAGCCATTTTCTTTTAACTTTGGAGCGCCTAGATATTATTTAGATTTTTCTTGATTCGCCTAAAATTAGAATTTCGGTATTTTACATAAGAGAGCATATGGAATTGGTGTATATACTCCAAAACAGAGTAGAAAAGGGCATTCTATATTTTTTCTGACAGATTTTATTAAGAGAAATTTTGCTTTTAACATTGGGGAGCCTAGATAATATTTAGATTTTTTAGATTTCGGTAGAATTAGAATTTCTGTATTTTACATGAGAGAGCATACTGAGTTGCTGTATATACTCCAAAACAGAGTAGAATAAGGCATTGTATATTTTTTCTAACAGAGTATATTAAGAGCCATTTTCTTTAAACTTTTGGGCGCCTAAATATTATTTAGATTTTTTTTGATTCGCGTAAAATTAGAATTTCGAAATTTTACATGAGAGAGCTTATTTAGTTGGTGTATATACTACAAAACAAAGTAGAAAATGCAATTGTGTATTATTTCTGACAGATGATATTCAGATAAATTTTGCTATTTACATTGGGTTGCCTAGATAATATTTAGATATATTTTGTTTTCCTTAAATATAGAATTTCTGTATTTTACATAAGAGAGCATATGGAGTTGGTGTATATACTCCAAAACAGAGTAGAATAAGGCATTTTATATTTTTTCTGACAGATTGTATTCAGAGAAATTTTGCTTTTAACATTGAGGTGCCTAGATAATAATTAGATTTTTTTCGATTGGCTTAAATGTAGAATTTCTGTATTTTACATGAGAAAGCATATGCAATTGGTGTATATACTCAAAAACAGAGTAGAATAGGGCATTGTATAGTTTTTCTGACGGATTATATTCAGAGCAATATTGTTTTTAACATTAGGGTGCGTAGATAATATTTAGAAGTTTATCGATTCACTTAAATTTAGAATTTCGGTATTTCACATGAGAAAGCATACTGAGTTGTTGTATATACTCCAAAACCGAGTAGAATAGGGCATTTTATAATTATTGTGACACATTGTATTCAGAGCAATTTTGTTTTTAACATTGGGTTGCCTAGATAATATTTAGATTATTTCGATTTGGGTAAAATTAGAATTTTATATTTTACATGAGAGAACATCCTGAGTTGCTGTATATACTCCAAAACAGAGTAGAATAAGGCATTGTATATTTTTTCTAACAGACTATATTCAGAGCCATTTTCTTTTAACTTAGGGGCGCCTAGATATTATTTAGATCTTTTTTGATTCGCCTAAAATAAGACTTTCGGTATTTTAAATGATACAGCATATTGAGTTGGTGTATATACTCCAAAACAGAGTAGAAAAGGGCATTGTATATTTCTTCTGACAGTTTATATTCAGAGCAATTTTGCTTTAACATTCGGGTGCCTAGATAATATTTAGATATTTTTCGATTCGCTTAAATATCGAATTTCTGTATTTTACATGAGAGTGCATATGAAGTTGGTGTATATACTTTAAAACAGAGTAGAATAGGGCATTGTATATTTTATCTGACAGATTATATTCAGAGCAATTTTGTTTTTAACATTGGGGTGCCTAGATAATATTTAGATTATTTTTGATTCATGTAAATTTAGAATTTCTGTATTTTACATGAAAGAGCACACTGAGTTGGTGTATGTACTTCAAAAAAGAGTAGAATAAGGCGATGTATTTTTTTCTAACAGACTATATTCAGAGCCATTTTCTTTTATCTTTGGGGCGTCTAGAATTTGTTTAGATTATTTTTGATTCATATAAATTTAGAATTTCTGTATTTTACATGAAAGAGCACACTGAGTTGGTGTATGTACTTCAAAAAAGAGTAGAATAAGGCGATGTATTTTTTTCTAACAGACTATATTCAGAGCCATTTTCTTTTATCTTTGGGGCGTCTAGAATTTGTTTAGATTTTTTTCGATTCCTGTAAATTTGAATTTCTGTATTTTACGTGAGTGAGCATATTGAGTTGGTGTATATACTACAAAACAGAGTAGAAATGGGCATTGTATATTTTTTCTGACAGATTTTATTCAGAGAAATTTTGTTTTTAACATTGGGGAGCCTAAATTATATTGAGATTTTTTTCAATTCACGTAAATTTAGGATTTCTGTATTTTACATGAGAGAGCATACTGAGTTGGTGTATATACTCCAAAACAGAGTAGAATAAGGCATTGTATATTTTTTCTAACAGACTATATTCAGAGTCATTTTCTTTTAACTTTGGGGCACCTAGATATTATTTAGATTATTTTGATTCACCTAAAATTAGAATTTCGGTATTTTACATGACAGAGCATATTGAGTTGGTGTATATACTCCAAAACAGAGTAGAATAGGGCATTGTATATTTTTTCTGACAGATTATATTAGAGCAATTTTGCTTTCAACATTGGGGTGCCTAGATAATATTTAGATATTTTTCGATTCGGGTAGAATTAGAATTTCTGTATTTTACATGACAGAGCATATTGAGTTGGTGTTTATACTACAAAACAGAATAGAAGTGGGCATTGTATATTTTTTCTGACAGATTATATTCAGAGCAATTTTTCTTTTAACATTGCAGTGCCTAGATAATATTTGGATTTGTTCGTTTTGGGTAAATTTAGAATTTCTGTATTTTACATGAGAGAGCATATTGAGTTGGTGTATATACTACGAAACAGAGTAGAAAAGGGCATTGTATATTTTTTCTGACAGATAATATTCTGAGCAATTTTGCTTTTCACATTGGGGTGCCTAGATAATATTTAGATTTTTTTCGATTCGCATAAAATTAGAATTTCTGTATTTTACATGAGAGAGCATACTGAGTTGGTGTATATACTCTAAAACAGAGTAGAATAAGGCATTGTATATTTTTTCTAATAGACTATATTCAGAGTCATTTTTTTTTAACTTTTGGGCGCCTAGATATTATTTAGAGTATTTTTGATTCACCTAAAATTAGAATTTCGGTATTTTACATGAGAGAGCATATTGAGTTAATGTATATACTCCAAAACAAATTAGAAAAGGGCATTGTATATTTTTTCTGACAGATTTTATTCAGAGGAGTTTTTCTTTTAACATTGGAATGCCTAGATAATATTTAGATTTCTTCCGATTTGCTTAAATATATAATTTCTGTATTTTACATGAATGAGCATATGGAGTTGGTGTATATACTCCAAAACAGAGTAGAATAGGGTATTGTATATTTTTTTCTGACAGATTATATTCAGAGCCATTTTGTTTTTAACTTTGGGGTGCCTAGATCATATTTGGATATTTTTCGATTCGCATAAATAAAGAATTTCTGTATTTTACATGAGAGAGAATGTGGAGTTGGTGTATATACTCCAAAGCAGAGTAGAATAGGGCATTGTATATTTTTTCTGACAGATTATATTCAGAGCAATTTTTTTAACACGGACGTGCCTAGATAAAATTTAGATTTTTTCGATTCACGTAAAATTATAATTTCTGTATTTTACATGACAGTGCAACCTGTGATGGTGTATATACTCCAAAACAGAGTAGAATAAGGCATTGTATATTTTTTCTAACAGACTATATTCACAGACATTTTCTTTTAACTTTGGAACACCTAGGTATTTTTTAGATGTTTTTCAATTCGCTTAAAATTAGAATTTCTGTAATTTACATGAGAGAGCATATTGAGTTGGTGTATATACTACAAAACCGATTAGAAATGGGCATTGTATATTTTTTCTGACAGATTATATTCAGAGCAATTTTGCTTTGAAAATTCGGTGCCTAGATAATATTTAGGTGTTTTTTGATTCACGTAAAATAAGAATTGCTGTATTTTACATAAGAGAGCATACTGAGTTGGTGTATATACTCCAAAACAGAGTAGAATAGGGCATTGTATGTTTTTTATGATGGATTATATTCAGAGTAATTTTTTTTTAACACTGGGGTGCCTAGATAATATTTAGATTTTTTCGATTTGGGTAGAATTAAAATTTCTGTATTTTACATGAGAGAGCATTTTGAGTTGGTGTATATACTACAAAACAGAGAAGTAAAGGGCTTTGTATATTTTATTTGACAGATTATATTAAGAGCAATTTTGCTTTTCACATTGGGGTGCCTAGATAATATCTAGAATTTTTTCGATTCGCTTAAATATGGAATTTCTCTATTTTACTTGAGAGAGCATATGGAGTTGGTGTATATACTTCAAAACAGAGAACAATAAGGCATTGTATTTTTTTCTCACAGACTATATTTAGAACCATTTTCTTTTAACTTTGGGGCGCCTAGATTTTATTTAGATTTTTTTCGATTTGTGTAAAATTTGGATTTCTGTATTTTACGTGAGTGAGCATATTGAGTTGGTGTATATACTACAAAACAAAGTAGAAAAGGGCATTGTATATTTTTTCTGACAGATTTCATTCAGACCAATTTTGTTTTTAACATTGGGGTGCCTAAATAATATTTAGATTTTCTGCGATTCACGGAAAATTAGAATTTCTGTATTTTACATGAGAGATCAAACTGAGTTGGTGTATATATTCCAAAACAGAGTAGAATAGGGCATTGTATATTTTCTCTAACAGACTATATTCAGAGCCATTTTATTTTACCTTTGGAGTGCCTAGATATTATTTAGATTTGTTTTGATTCGCCTAAAATTAGAATTTCAGTATTTTACATAAGAGAGAATATTGAGTTGGCGTATATACTCCAAAACAGAGTAGAATGGGGCATTGTATATTTTCTCTGACAGATTATATTCAGAGAAATTTTGTTTTTAACATTGGGGTGCCTAGATAATATTAAGATATTTGCGATTCGGGTAGAATTAGAATTTCTATATTTTACATGAGAGAGCATATGGAGCTGGTGTACATACTTTAAAACAGAGTAAAATGGGGCATTATATATTTTTTCTGACAGATTACATTCAGAGCAATTTTGCTTTTAACATTGGGGTGCCTAGATAATATTTAGATTTTTTTTGATTCATGTAAAATTAGAATTTCAGTATTTTACATGAGAGAGCATAGTCTGTTGGTGTATATACCCCAAAACAGAGAAGAATATGGGACTCTATATTTGTTCTTACAGATAATATTTAGAACCATTTTCTTTTAACTTTGGGGCACCTAGATATTATTTAGATTTTTTTCGATTCACGTAAAATTAGAATTTCGGTATTTTATGAGAGAGAGCATATTGAGTTGGTGTATATACTACAAAACAAAGTAGAAAGGGGCATTGTATATTTTTTCTGACAGATTATATTCAGAGCAATTTGTCTTTTAACATTGGGGTGCCTAGATAATATTTAGATTTTTTTCGATTCGCTTAAATATAGAATTTCTGTATTTTACATGAGGGAGCATATAGAGTTGGTGTATATACTCCAAAACATAGTAGAATAGGGCATTGTATATTTTTTCTGACAAATTATATTCAGAGCAAATTTTTTTAACACTGGGGTGCCTAGATAATATTTAGATTATTTTCAATTCGGGGAAAATTAGAATTTCGGTATTTTACATTGGAGAGCATCCTGAGTTGTTATATATACTCCAAAACAGTGTAGAATAAGACATTGTATATTTTTTCTCACAGACTATATTCAGAGCCATTTTCTTTAAACATTGGGGCGCCTAGCTATTATTTAGATGTTTTTGGATTCACGTAAAATTAGAATTTCGGTATTTTACATGAGAGAGCATATGGATTTGGTGAATATACTCCAAAACAGAGTAGAATAGGGCATTGTATATTTTTTACGACACATTATACTCAGAGAAATTTTGTTTTTAACATTGGGGTGCCTAGATAATATTTAGATTTTTTCGATTCCGGTAGAATTAGAATTTCTGTATTTTACATGAGAGAGCATACTGAGTTGGTGTATATACTCCAAAAAAGATTAGAATAGGGCATTGTAAATTTTATATAACAGACTATATTCAGAGTTATTTTCTTTTAACTTTGGGGCATCTAGATATATATAGATTTTCTTTGATTCACTTAAATATAGAATTTCTGTATTTTACATGAGAGAGCATATGGAGTTCGTGTATATACTCCAAAACAGAGTACAATAGGGCATTGTATATTTTTTCTGACCGATTATATTCAGAGCAATTTTTCTTTTTACTTTGGGGTGACTAGATAATATTTAGATTTTTTTCGATTCGTTTAAATGTAGAATTTCTGTATTTTACATGAGAGAGCATGTGGAGTTGGTGTATATACTCCAAAACTGAGTAGAATAGGGCATTGTATATTTTTTCTGACAGATTATATTCAGAGCAAATTTTTTTCAACACTGAGGTGCCTAGATAATATTTAGATATTTTCGATACCAGTAAAATTATAATTTCTGTATTTTATAGGAGAGTGCACCATGAGATGGTGTATGTACTCCGAAACAGAGTATAATAAGGCATTGTATATTTTTTCTAACAGACTATATTCAGAGCCAATTTCTTTTAACCTTCGGGGGCCTAGATACTATTTATATATTTTTCAATTAGCGTACAATTTGAATTTCTGTATTTTAAATGAGAGAGCATATGGAGTTGGTGTATATACGCCAAAACAGAGTAGAAAAGGGCATTGTATATTTTTTCTGACCGATTATGTTCAGAGCAAGTTTGCTTTTAACATTGGGGGGCCTAGATATTATTTAGATATTTTTCAATTCGCATAAATATAGAATTTCTGTATTTTACATGAGAGAGCATATGGAGTGGGTGTATTCACTCCAAAACAGAGTAGAATAGGGCATTGTATATTTTTTCTAACGGATTATATTTCCAGCAATTTTTTTTTTAACACTGGGGTGCCTAGGTAATATTTAGATTTTTTTCGATTTGGGTAAAATCAGAATTTCTGTATTTTACATCCGAGAGCATCCTGAGTTGCTTTTAACATTGGGGTGTAAATATCTAAATATTAAATTTGTATATCCTCCAAAACAGAGTAGAATAAGGCATTGTATATTTTTTCTAACAGACTATATTCAGAGCCATTTTATTTTACCTACGGGGCATCTAGATATTATTTTAATTTTTTTTGATTCCCCTAAAATTAGAATTTTGGTATTTTACATGAGAGAGCATATTGAGTTGGTGTATATACTCCAAAACAGAGTAGAAAAGGGCATTGTATATTTTCTCTTATAGATTATATTTAGAGCAATTTTGCTTTTAACATTGGGGGGCCTAGATAATATTTAGTTTTTTTGATTCGAGTGGAAGTAGAATTTCTGTATTTTGCATGACAGAGCATATTGAGTTGGTGTATATACTGCAAAACCGAGTAGAAAAGGGCATTGTATATTTTTTCTGACAGATTATATTCAGAGCAACTTTGCTTTTAACATAGGTGTGCCTAGATAATATTTAGAATTTTTTCAATTCGCTGAAATATAGAATTTCTGAATTTTACATGGGAGAGCATATAAAGTTGGTGTATATACGTTAAAACAGATTAGAATAGGGCATTGTATATTTTTTCTGACAGATTATATTCAGAGCAATTTTGTTTTTAACATTGGGGTGCATAGATAATATTTAGATTATTTCGATTCTGGTAGAATTATAATTTCTGTATTTTACATGAGAGCATATTGAGTTGGTATATATACTCCAAAACTGAGTAGAATAAGGCATTCTATATTTTTTCTAACAGACTATATTCAGAGACATTTTCTTTTAACTTTGAGGCGCCTAGATATTATTTAGAATTTTTTTGATTCGCGTAAAATTAGAATTTCTGTATTTTACATGAGAGAGCATATGGAAGTTGTGTATATACTACAAAACAGAGTAGAAAAGGTCATTGTATATTTTTTCTGACAGATTTCATTCAGAGCAATTTTGGTTTTAACATTGGGGAGCCTAGATAATATTTTCATTTTTTTCGATTCATTTAAAATTAGAATTTCTGTATTTTACATGAGAGAGCACACTAAGTTTGTGTATATACTCCAAAACAGAGTAGAATAAAACATTGTATATTTTTTGTGACAGTTTATATTCAGAGCAATTTTGTTTATAACATTGGCGTGCCTAGATAATATTTAGATTCTTTTCGATTTGCTTAAATATAGAATATCTGTATTTAACATGAGAGAGCATATGATGTTGGTGTATATACGCCAAAACAAAGTAGAATAGGGCATTTTATATTTTTTATGACAGATAATATTCTGAGAAATTTTGCTTTTAACATTGGGGTGCCTTGATAATACTTAGATTTTTTCGATTCCAAAGGAATTCGAATTTCTGTATTTTACATGACAGAGCATATTGAGTTGGTGTTTATACTACAAAACAGAGTAGAAAAAAGCATTGTATATTTTTTATGACAGATTATATTCAGAGAAATTTTGCGTTTAACATTGGGGTGCCTAGATAATATTTAGATTTTTTCGATTTGGGTAAAATTAGAATTTCTGTATTTTACATGAGAGAGCATATTGAGTTGGTTTATATAGTCCAAAACAGAGTAGAAAAGGTCATTGTATATTTCTTCTGAAAGATTATATTCAGAGGAATTTTGCTTTTAACATTGGGGTGCCTGGATAATATTTAGATTTTTTTCGATTCTCTTAAATATAGAATTTCAGTATTTTACATAAGAGAGCATACTGAGTTGGTGTATATACTTTAAAACAGAGTAGAATAGGGCATTGTATAATTTTTCTGACAGTTTATATTCACAGCAATTTTGTTTTTAACCTCGGGGTACCTAGATAATATTTAGATTTCTTTCGATACACGTAAAATTAGAATTTCTGTATTTTACATGAGAGAGCATACTGCGTTGGTGTATATACTCCAAAACAGAGTAGAATAAGGCATTGTATATTTTTTCTAACAGACTATATTCAGAGCCATTTTCTTTTAACTTTGGGGTGCCTAGATATTATTTAGATTTTTTTCTATTCGTGTAAAATTATAATTTCGGTATTTTAGATGAGAGAGCATATTGAGTTGGTGTATATACTCTAAAACAGAATAGAATAGTGCATTGTATATTTTTTCTGACACATTATATTCAGAGTAATTTTGTTTTTAACATTGGGGAGCCTAGATAATATTTAGATTTTTTCGATTTGGGTAAAATTAGAATTTCTATATTTTACATGACAGAGCATACTGAGTTCGTTTATATACTCCAAAAGAGAGTAGAATAAGGCATTGTATATTTTTTCTAACAGACTATATTCTGAGGCATTTTCGTTTAACATTAGTGCACCTAGATATTATTTAGATTATTTTCGAATCGTGTAAAAATAGGATTTCGTTATTTTACATGAGAGAGCATATTGAATTGGTGTATGTACTACAAAAAGAGTAGAAAAAAGCATTGTATATTTTTTCTCACAGATTATATTCAGAGCAATTTTGCTTTTAACATTGGAGAGCCTAGATAATATTTAAATTTTTTTGATTTGGGTAAAATTAGAATTTCTGTTTTTTACATGAGAGAGCATATTGAGTTGGTGTATATACTTTAAAATAGAGTAGAATGAGGCTTTGTATATTTTTTCTAACGGACTATATTCAGAGCCATTTTCTTTTTACTTTGGAGCGCATAGATATTATTTAGTTTTTTTGGATTCCCGTAAAATTAAAATTTCGTTATTTTATATGAGAGAGCATATTGAGTTGGTGTATATACCCCAAAACAAAGTAGAAAAAGGAATTGTATATTTTTTCTGACAGATTATATTCAGAGCAATTTTGCTTTTAACATTTGGTTGCCTAGAAAATATTTAGATTTTTTATCGATTCACGTAAAATTAGAATTTCGGAATTTTACATGAGAGAGCATACTGATTTGGTTTATTTACTCCAAAACAGAGTAGAATAAGGCATTGTTTATTTTTTCTAACAGACTATAGTCAGAGCCATTTTCTTTTAACTTTGGGGCGCATAGATATTATTTAGATTTTTTTCGATTCGGGTAAAATTCGATTTTCTGTATTTTACATGAGAGAGCATATAAAGTTGGTGTATATAGTCCAAAACAGAGTAGAATAGGGCATTGTATATTTTTTATGAGAGATTATATTCAGAGCAATTTTGTTTTTAACATTGGGGTGCCTAGATATTATTTAGGTTTTTTTCGATTTGCATAAATATAGAATTTCTGCAATTTACATGAGAGAGCATATGGAGTTGGTGTATATACTCCAAAAAAGAGTAGAATAGGGCATTGTATATTTTTTCTGACAGATTATATTCAGATCAATTTTGTTTTTAGCATTGGGGTGCATAGATAATATTTTGATTTTTTCAATTCGGGTAAAGTTAGAATTTCTGTATTTTTCATGTGAGACTGCATACTGAGTTAATGTATATACTCCAAAACAGAGTAGAATAGGGCATTGTACATTTTTTGTGACAGAATATATTCAGAGTAATTTTGTTTTTAACATTGGGGGGCGTAGATGATATTTAGATTTTTTAAATTCAGGTAAAATTAGATTTTCTGTATTTTACATGAGAGAGCATATTGAGTTGAGTTGGAGTATATACTACATAACAGAGAATAGGGCATTGTATATTTTTTCTGACAGATTATATTCAGAGAAATTTTGTTTTTAACATTGGGGTTCCTAGATAATTAATTTTTTTCGATTCAGGTAAAATTAGAATTTCTCAATTTTACATGAGAGAGCATACTGAGTTGGTGTATATACTCCATAACAGAGTAGAATAAAACATTGTATATATTTTCTCACAGATTATATTCAGAGCCATTTTCTTTTAACTTGGGGCGCCTAGATATTATTTAGATATATTTCGATTCGCGTAAAATTAGAATTTCGGTATTTTACATGAGAGAGCATATTGATTAGGTGTATACACCCCAAAACAGAACAGAAAAGGGCATTGTATATTTTTTCTTACAAATTATATTCAGAGCAATTTTGCTTTTAACATTGGGGTGCCTAGATAATATTTAAATTATTTTCGATTCGATTAAATATAGAATTACTTTATTTTACATGAGATAGAAGGTAGAGTTGGTGTATATACTCAAAAGCAGAGTAGAATAGGGCATTGTATATTTTTTCTTCCAGATTATATTCAGAGAAATTTTGTTTTTAACACTGGGGTGCATATATAATATTTAGATATTTTTAGATTCACGTAAAATTTGAATTTCGGTATTTCACGTGAGAGAGCATACTGAGTTGCTGTATATACTTCAAAACAGAGTACAGTAGTGCATTACAGATTTTTTCTGAGAGATTATATTCAGAGCAATTTTGTTTTTACATTGGGGTGCCTATATAATATTTTGATTTTTTCGATTCGGGTAAAATTAGAAGTTGTGTATTTCACATGAGAGAGCATATTGAGTTGGTGTATATTCTACAACACAGAGTAGAAAAAAGCGTTGTATATTTTTTCTGACAGATTATATTCAGAGCAATTTTGCTTTTAAGATTGGGGTGCCTAGATAACGTTTAGATATTTTTCGATTCGTTTAAATATAGAATTTCTGTATTTTACATGAGAGAGCATATGGAGTTGGTGTATATACTCCAAAACAGAGTAGAATAGGTCATTGTATATTTTTTCTGACAGATTATATTCAGAGCAATTTTGTTTTTAACATTGGGGTGCCTACATAATATTTTGATTATTTCGAATCGGGTAAAATTAGAATTTCTGTATTTTACATGAGAGAGAATATTCAGTTGGTTCATATATTAAAAAAAAAAGTAGAAAATGGCATTGTATATTTTTTCTGACAGATTATATTCAGAGGAATTTTGCTTTTAACATTCCGGTGTCTAGATAATATTTACATTTTTTTCGATTCGCTAAAAATAGAATTTCTGTATTTTACATGAGAGAGCATACTCAGTTGGTATATATAATACAAAACAGAGAAGAAAATGGCATTGTGTATTTTCTTTGACAGATTATATTCAGAGCAATTTTGCTCTTAACATTGGGGTGCCTAGATAATATTTAGATATTTTTCGATTCGCTTAAAAATAGAATTTCTGTATTTTACTTGAGAGAGCATATGGAGTTGGTGTATATACTCCAAAACAGAGTAGAATCGGGCATTGAATATTTTTTCTGACATATTATATTCAGATCAATATTGCTTTTAACATTGGGGTGCCGAGATAACATTTAGATTTTTTTCGATTCACGTAAAATTAGAATTTCGGTATTTCACTTGAAAGAGCATACTGAGTTGGTTTGTATACTCCAAAACAGAGTAGAATAGGGCATTTTATATTTTCTCTGATAGATTATATTCAGAGCAATTTTGTTTTTAACATTGGGGTGCCTAGATAATATTTAGATTATTTCGATTCGGGTAAAATTAGGATTTCTGTATTTTACATGAGAGAGCATATTGAGTTGGTGTATATACTTCAAAACAAAGTAGAAAAGGGCATTGTATATTTTTTCTGACAGATTATATTCAGAGCAATTTTGCTTTTAACATTGGGGTGCCTAGATAATATTTAGATATTTTTCGATTCGCTTAAATATAGAATTTCTGTATTTTAGATGAAAGAGCATATGGAGTCAGTGTATATACTGCAAAACAGAGTAGAATAGGGCATTCTATATTTTTTATGACAGATTATATTAAGAGCAATTTTGTTTATAACATTAGGTTGACTAAATAATATTTAGATTTTTTCGATTTCGGTAAAATTAGAATTTCTGTATTTTACATGATAGAGCATATTGAGTTGGTGTATATTCTCCAAAACAGAGTAGAATAAGGCATTGTATATTTTTTCTAACAGACTATATTCAGAGCCATTTTCTTTTAAGTTTGGGGCGTCTAGATATTATTTAGATTTTATTCGATTCGTGTAGAATTACAATTTTGGTATTTTACATGAGAGAGAATACTGAGTTGGTGTATATACTTCAATAAAGAGGAGAATATGGCATTGTAATTTTTCTGACAGATGATATTCAGAGCAATTTTGCTTTTAACATTGGGGTACCTAGATAACATTTAGATATTTTTTCGATTCGCTTAAATATAGAATATCTGTATTTTACATGAGAGAGCAGGTAGAGTTGGTGTATATACTCAAAAACAGAGTAGAATAGGGCATTGTATATTTTTTCTGACAGATTGTATTCAGAGCAATTTTGTTTTTAACATTGGGGTGCCTAGATAATAATTAGATATTTTCGATTCGGGTAAAATTAGAATTTCTTTATTTTACATGAGAGAGCATACTGTGTTGGTGTATATACTCCAAAACATAGAAGAATCAGGCATTGTATATTTTTTCTAACAGACTATATTCAGAGCTATTATCTTTTTACTTTGGGACGCCTAGTTAATATTTAGATTTATTTCGATTCGTGTAAAATTAGAATTTCGGTATTTTACATGAGAGAGCATATTGATTTGGTGTATACACCCCAAAACAGAGTAGAAAAAAGCATTGTATATTTTTTCTTGCAAATTATATTCAGAGAAATTTTGCTTTTAACATTGGGGTGCCGAGATAATATTTAAATTATTTTCGATTCGATTAAATATAGAATTACTTTATTTTACATGAGATAGAAGGTAGAGTCGGTGTATATACTCAAAAACTGAGTAGAATAGGGCATTGTATATTTTTTCTGACAGATTATATTCAGAGCCATTTTTTTTAACTTTTAAGTGCCTAGATATTATTTAGATTTATTTCAATTCGCATAAAATTAGAATTTCGTTATTTTACATGAGAGAGAATATTGAGTTGGTGTATGTACTCCAAAACAGAGTACAAAAGGGCACTGTATAATTTTTCTGACAGATTATATTGAGAGAAATTTTGCTTTTAACATTGGGGTGCCTAGATAATATTTAGATTTTTTTCGATTCGCTTAAATATAGAATTTTTGTATTTTACTTGAGAGAGCATATGGAGTTGGTGTATATACTCCAAAACAGAGTAGAATAAGGCATTCTATGTTTTTTCTAAGAGACTGTATTCACAGCCATTTTCTTTTAACTTTTAAGTGCCTAGATATTATTTAGATTTTTTTTTGATTCGCGTACAATTAGAATTTTGGTATTTTAAATGAGAGAGCATACAGAGTTGGTGTATGTACTCCAAAACAGCGTAGAATAAGTCATTGAATATTTTCTCTGAAAGATTATATTCAGAGCAATTTTAGTTTTAACATTGGGGTGCCTAGAGAATAGTTAGATTTTTTTTTGGTTCACGTAAATTTAGAATTTTGGTATTTAACCTGAGAGAGCATACTGAGTTTTTGTATATAATTTAAAAAAGAGTAGAATAAGGCATTGTATATTTTTTCTAACAGACTATATTCCGAGCCATTTTCTTTTAACTTTGAAGCACCTAGATAATATTTAGATTTTTTTCGATTCACGTAAAATTGTAATTTCGCTATTTTACATGTCAGAGCATATTGAGTTGGTGTATATACACCAAAAAAGAATAAAATAGGGCATTGTAGTTTTTTTCTGAAAGATTATATTCAGAGAAATTTTGCTTTTAGCTTTGGGGTGCCTAGATAATATTTAGATTTTTTTTGATTCACGTAAAATTAGAATTTCGGTATCTTACATGAGAGAGCATACTGAGTTGGTGTATATACTCCAAAACAGAGTACAGTAGGGCATTACATATTTTCTTTGACAGAATATATTGAGAGCAATTTTGCTTTTACCATTGGGGTGCATACATAATATTTAGATTTTTTTGGATTAACGTAAAATTAGAATTTTGGTATTTTATATGAGAGAGCATACTGAGTTGGTGCATATACTCCAAAACAGAGTAGAATAGGGCATTGTATATTTTTTCTGACAGATTATATTCAGAGCGATTTTTTTCTTAACATTGTGGTGCCTAGATAATATTTAGATAATTTCGTTTCGGGTAGAATTAGAATTTCTGTATTTTACATGAGAGAGCATATGGAGTTGGTGTATATACTTTAAAACAGAGTACAATAGGGCATTGTCTATTTTTTCTGACAGATTATATTCAGAGCAATTTTGGTTTTAATATTGAAGTGCCTAGATAATAATTACATTTTTTCGATTCCGGTGGAATTCAAATTTCTGTATTTTACATGACAGAGCATATTGAGTTGGTGTTTATACTACACAACAGAGTAGAAAAGGGCATTGTATATTTATTCTGACAGATTATATTCAGAGCAATTTTGCTTTTAATATTCGGGTGCCTAATAATGTTTAGATTTTTTTCGAACCAGTAAATTTAGAATTTCGTTATTTTACATGAAAGAGCATATGGAGTTGGTGTATATACACCAAAACAGAGTAGAATAGGGCATTACATATTTTTTCTGACACATTATATTCAGAGCAGTTTTGTTTTTCACATTGGAGTGCCTACATAATATTTAGATTTATTTCGATTCGCATATATATAGAATTTCTGTATTTTACATGACAGAGCATATGGAGTTTGTGTATATACTCCAAAATAGAGTAGAATACGGCATTGTACATTTTTTCTGACAGATTATATTCAGGGCAATGTTGTTTTTAACATTGGGTTGCCTAAATAATATTTAGATTTTTTAGATTCGTTTGAAATTAGAATTTCTTTATTTTACATGAGAGAGCACACTGAGTTGGTGTATATACTCCAAAACACAGTAGAATAAGGCATTGTATATTTTTTAAAACAGACTATATTCAGAGCCATTTTCTTTTAACTTTGGGGCGCCTCGATATTATTTAGATTTTTTTTCGATTCGCATAAAATTAGAATTTGGTATTTTACATGAGAGAGCATATTGAGTTGGTGTATGTACTACAAAACAGAGTAGAAAAGGGCGTCTTATATTTTTTCTGACACACTGTATTCAGAGCAAATTTGCTTTTAACATTGGGGTGCCTAGATAATATTTAGATTTTATTCGATTCGCTTAAATATAGAATTTCTGTATTTTACATGAGAGAGCATATGGAGTTGGTGTATATAGTCCAACACAGAGTAGAAAATGGCATTTTGTATTTTCTCTGACAGATTATATTCAGAGCAATTTTGCTTTTAACATTGAGGTGCCTAGATAATATTTAGATTTTTTTCGATACACTTAAATTTAGAATTTCTGTAATTTACATGAGAGAGAATATGCAGTTGGTGTATATACTCCAAAACAGAGTAGAATAGGGTATTGTATATTTTTTATGACAGATTATATTCAGAGCAATTTTGTTTTTAACAAGGAGTGCCTAGATAATATTTAGATTTTTTTCAATACGCTTAAATATAGAATTTCTGTATTTTACATCAGAGAGCATATTG
The DNA here is from genome assembly GCF_049354715.1 of Callithrix jacchus. Classification (NCBI taxonomy): domain Eukaryota; kingdom Metazoa; phylum Chordata; class Mammalia; order Primates; family Cebidae; genus Callithrix; species Callithrix jacchus. The sequence continues at coordinate 123,087,990 of NC_133514.1, forward strand.
AGTTGGTGTATATACTCCAAAACAGAGTATAATGGAACATTGTATATTTTTTTCTGACAGATTATATTCAGAGCAATGTTGCTTTTAACATTGGGTTGCCTAGATAATATTTAGATTTTTTGGATTCGGGTAGATTTAGAAGTTCAGTATTTTACATAAGAGAGCATATTGAGTTGGTGTATATAGTACAAAACAGAGTACAAAAGGGCATTGTATTTTTTTCTGACAGATTATATTCAGAGCAAGGTTGCTTTTAACATTGTGGTCCCTAGATAATATTTAGATTTTTTTCAATTCGCTTAAATATGGAGTTTCTCTATTTTACATGAGAGAGCATATAAAGTTGGTGTATATACCCCAAAACAGAGTAGAATAGAACATTGTATATTTTTTCTGACAGATTATATTCAGAGCAATTTTGTTCTCAACATTGCAGTGCCTAGATAATATTTAGTTTTTTTTTCGATTCGCTTAAATAGAGAATCTTTGTATTTTACATGGGAGAGATTATTGAGTTGGTGTATATACTACAAAACAGAGTAGAAAAGGGCATTGTATATTTTTTCTGACACGTTATATGCAGAGCAATTTTCTTTTAACATTCGGGTGCCTAGATAATATTTAGATTTTTTTTGATTCACGTGAAATTAGAATTTCGGTATTTTATATGAGAGAGCACACTGAGTTGCTGTATATACTCCAAAACAGAGTAGAATAGGGCATTGTATATATTCTCTAACATACTATATTCAGAGCCATTTTCTTTTAAGTTTGGGGGGCCTAGATATTATTTAAATTTTTTTTGATTCGCGTAAAATTACAATTTCAGTATTTTACATAAGAGAGAATACTGAGTTGGTGTATATACTCCAATACAGAGTAGAATACGGCATTGTATTTTTTTATGACAGAGTATATTCAAAGCAATTTTGCTTTTAACATTGGGGTGCCTAGATAACATTTAGATTTTTTTCGATTCGCTTAAATATAGAATTTCTGTATTTTACATGAGAGAGCAGGTAGAGTTTGTGTATATACTCAAGAACAGAGTAATTTAGGGCATTGTGTATTTTTTCTCACAGATTGTATTCAGAAGCAATTTTGTTTTTAACATTGGGGTGCCTAGATAATAATTAGATTTTTTCGATTCGGGTAAAATTAGAATTTCTGTATTTTACACGAGAGAGCATACTGTGTTGGTGTATATTCTCCAAAATATAGTAGAATCATGCATTGTATATTTTTTCTAACAGACTATATTCAGAGCCATTATCTTTTTACGTTGGGTCGCCAAGATAATATTTAGATTTATTTCGATTCACGTAAAATTAGAATTTCGGTATTTTACATGAGAGAGCATATTGATTTGGTGTATACACCCCAAAACAGACTAGAAAAGGGAATTGTATATTTTCTCTTACAAATTATATTCAGAGCAATTTTGCTTTTAACATTGGGGTGCCGAGATAATATTTAAATTATTTTCGATTCAATTAAATATAGAATTACTTTATTTTACATGAGATAGAAGGTAGACTTGGTGTATATACTCAAGAACAGAGTAGTATATGGCATTGTATATTTTTTCTGCCAGATTATATTCAGAGAAATTTTGTTTTTAACATTGGGGTGCCTAGATAATATTTAGATTTTTTTCGATTTGCTTAAATATAGAATTTTTGTATTTTACATGAGAGAGCATATGGAGTTGGTGTATATACTTCAAAACAGAGTACAATAGTGCATTATATATTTTTTTCTGACAGATTATATTCAGAGCAATTTTGTTTTTAACATTGGGGTGCCTAGGTTATATTTTGATTTTTTCGTTTCGGGTTAAATTAGAAGTTGTGTATTTTACATGAGAGAGCATATTTAGTTGGTGTATATTCTACTAAACAGAGTAGAAAAAAGCATTATATATTTTCTCTGACAGATTATATTCAGAGGAATTTTGCTTTTAAGATTGGGGTGCCTAGATAACGTTTAGATTTTTTTCGATTCGCTTTAATATAGAATTTCTGTATTTTACATGAGAGAGCATATGGAGTTGGTTTATATACTCCAAAACTGAGTAGAAAAAGAATTGTATATTTTTTCTGACAGATTATATTCAGAGCAATTTTGCTTTTAACATTGGGGTGCCTAGATAATATTTAGATTTTTTCGATTCACGTAATATTTGAATTTCAGTATTTTACATGAGAGAGCATACTGAGTTGGTGTATATATTCCAAAACAGAGAAAATAAGGCATTGTATATTTTTTCCAACAGACTATATTCATGGACATTTTCTATTAACTTTGGGGCGCCTAGCTATTATTTACATTTTTTTTGATTTGCGTAAAATTAGAAATTCGGTATTTTACATGAGAGAGCATACTGAGTTGGTGTATATACTACAAAACAGAGTAGAAAAGGGCATTGTATATTTGTTCTGCCAGACTATATTCAGAGCAATTTTGCTTTTAAGATTAGGGTGCCTAGATAATATTTAGATTTTTTTCAATTCGGGTAGAATTAGAATTTCTGTATTTTACATGACAGAGCATATTGAGTTGGTGTTTATACTACAAAACAGAATAGAAGAGAGCATTGTATATTTTTTCTGACAGATTATATTCAGAGCAATTTTGCTTTTAACATTGCAGTGCCTAGATAATATTTGGATTTGTTCGATTCTGGTAAAAGTAGAATTTTTGTATTTCACATGAGAGAGCATATTGAGTTGGTATATATACTACAAAACAGAGTAGAAAAGGGCATTGTATATATTTTTTGACAGATAATATTCTGAGCAATTTTGCTTTTAACATTGGGGTGCCTAGATTATATTTAGATTTTTTTCGATTCACGTAAAATTATAATTTCTGTATTTTACATGAGAGACCATAGTGAGTTGGTGTATATACTCCAAAACAGAGTAGAATAAGGCATTGTATATATTTTCTAACAGACTGTATTCAGAGCCATTTCTTTTAACTTTGGGGCGCCTAGATATTATTTAGATTTTTTTCGATTAACGTAAAATTAGAATTTCGGTATTTTACATGAGAGACCATATTAATTAGGTGTATATACTACAAAGCAGAGTCGAAAAAGGCATTGTATATTTTTTTTAGATTTTTTTCGATTCGGGTAGAATTAGAATTTCTGTATTTTACATGACAGAGCATATTGAGTTGGTGTTTATACTATAAAACAGAATAGAAGAGAGCATTGTATATTTTTTCTGACAGATTTTATTCAGAGCAATTTTGCTTTTAACATTGGGGTTTCTAGATAATATTTAGATTTTTTTCTATTCGCTTTAATAAAGAATTTCTGTATTTTACATGAGAGAGCATATGCAGTTGGTGTATACACTCCAAAACAGAGTAGAAGTGGGCATTGTATATTTATTCTTACAGATTATATTCAGAGCAATTTCTCTATTAACATTTGGGTGCCTAAATGATATTTAGATTTATTTCGATTCGCTTAAATATAGAATTTCTGTATTTTACATGAGAGAGCATATTCAGTTGGTTCATATACTCCAAAAGAGAGTAGAATAGGAAACTGTATATTTTTTTCTGACAGATTATATTCAGAGAAATTTTGTTATTAACATTTGAGTGCCAAGATAATATTTAGAGTTTTTCGATTCAGGTAAATGTAGAATTTCCGTATTTTATATGAGAGAGCATACTGAGTTGGTGTATATACTCCAAAACAGAGTAGAATAAGACATTGTATATTTTCTTCTAACACACTATATTCACAGCCATTTTCTTTTAACTTTGGGGCGCCTAGATATGATTTAGTTTTTTTCGATTCGCGTAAAATTAGAATTTCGGTATTTTACATGAGACAGCGTATTGAGTTTGTGTATATACTGCAAAAAACAGTAGAGAAGGGCATTATATATTTTTTCTGACAGAGTATATTTAGAGCAATTTTACTATTATTATTGCGGTGCCTAGATAATATTTAGATTTTTTTGGATTCACGTAAAATTATGATTTCGGTATTTTACATGAGAGAGCATACTGAGTTGCTTTATATACTCCAAAACAGAGTAGAATAGAGCGTTGTATATTTTTTATGACGGATTATATTCGGAGCAATTTTGCTTTGAACATTGGCGTGCCTAGATATTATTTAGCTTTTTTTCGATTCGCGTAAAATTAGAATTTGGGTATTTTACACGAGAGAGCATATTGAGTTTGTGTATATACTACAAAACAGAGTAAAAAAGGGCATTGTATATTTTTTCTGAAAGATAATATTCAGAGCAATTTTGCTTTAAACATTGAGGTGCATAGATAATATTTAGATTTTTTCCGATTCGCTATAATAATGAATTTCTGTATTTTACATGAGAAAGCATATGGAGTTGGTGTATATACTCCAAAACAAAGTAGAATAGGGCATTGTATATTTTTTCTGACAGATTATATTAAGAGTAATTTTGCTTTTAACATTGGGTGCCTAGATAATATTTAGATTTTTTCCATTCAGGTAAAATTAGAATTTCTGTATTTCATGCTGGAGATCATATTGAGTTGGTGTATATACTACAAAACAGAGTAGAAAAGGGCATTGTATATTTTTTCTAATCGATTATATTTACAGCAACTTTGCTTTTAACATTGGGGTGCCTAGATAATATTTAGACTTTTTCGATTCCTGTAAAATTAGAATTTCCGGATTTTACATGAGAGAGCATACTGAGTTGGTGTATTTACTCCAATACAGAGTAGAATAAGGCATTGTATATTTTTTCTAACAGACTATATTCAGAGGCATTTTCTTTTTACTTAGGAGTGCCTAGATATTATTTAGATTTTTTTGATTCGCTGAAATATAGAATTTCTGTATTTTATATGAGAGAGCAGGTAGAGTTGGTGTATATACTACAAAACAAAGTAGAAAACGGCATTGTATATTATTTGTGACAGATTATATTCACAACAACTTTGCTTTTAACATTGGTTTGCCTAGATACTATTTAGATTTTTTTCAATTCACGTAAAATTAGAATTGCGGTATTTTACATGAGAGAGCATACCGAGTTGGTGTATTTACTCCAAAACAGAGTAGAATAAGGCATTGTATATTATTTATGACAGATTATATTCACAACAACTTTGCTTTTAACATTGGTTTGCCTAGATACTATTTAGATTTTTTTCGATTCACGTAAAATTAGAATTTGTGTATTTTACATGAGAGAGCATATTGAGTTTGTTTATGTACTCCAAAAGAGAGTATAAAAGGGCATTGTTTATTTTTTCTGACAGATTATATTCAGAACAATTTTGCTTTTAACCTTGGGGTGCCTAGATAATATTTAGATTTTTTCGATTCGGGTAAAATTAGAATTTCTGTATTTCACACGAGAGAGCATACTGAGTTGGTGTATATACTCCAAAACATACTAGAATAAGGCATTGTATATTTCTTCTAACAGACTATATTCAGAGCCATTTTCTTTTAACTTTGGGGCGCCTAGATATTATTTAGATTTTTTTCTATTCGTGTAAAATTATAATTTCTGTATTTTACATGAGAGAGCATATTGAGTTGGTGTATATACTCCAAAACAGAGTAGAAAAATGCATTGTATATTTTTTATGACATATTATATTCAGAGTAATTTTGTTTTTAACATTGGGGAGCCTAGATAATATTTAGATTTTTTCGATTTGGGTAAAATTAGAATTTCTATATTTTACATGACAGAGCACACTGAGTTCGTTTATATACTCCAAAAGAGAGTAGAATAAGGCATTGTATATTTTTTCTAACAGACTATATTCAGAGGCATTTTCGTTTAACATTAGTGCGCCTAGATATTATTTAGATTTTTTTCGAATCGTGTAAAAATAGGATTTTGTTATTTTACATGAGAGAGCATATTGAATTGGTGTATGTACTACAAAAAAGAGTAGAAAAGGGCATTGTATATTTTTTCTCACAAATTATATTCAGAGCAATTTTGCTTTTAACATTGGATAGCCTAGATAATATTTAAATTTTTTTGATTTGGGTAAAATTAGAATTTCTTTTTTTTACATGAGAGAGCATATTGAGTTGGGGTATATACTCCAAAACAAAGAAGAACAGGGCATTGTATATTATTTCTGACAGATTATATTCAGAGAAATTTTGTTTTTATCTTTGGGGTGCCTAAATAATATTGAGATTTTTTTCAATTCACGTAAAATTAGAATTTCTGTATTTTACGTGAGAGAGCATAGTGAGTTGGTGTATATACTCCAAAACAGAGTAGAATAAGGCGTTGTATATTTTTTCTAACAGACTATATTCAGAGACATTTTCTTTTAACTTTGGAGCGCATAGATATTATTTAGATTTTTTTCGATTCACGTAAAATTAGAATTTCCGTATTTTATATGAGAGAGCATATTGAGTTGGTGTATATACCCCAAAACAAAGTAGAAAAGGGAATTGTATATTTTTTCGAACAGATTATATTCAGAGCAATTTTTCTTTTAACATTGGGTTGCCTAGATAATATTTAGATTTTTTTTCGATTCAAGTAAAATTAGAATTTCGGAATTTTACATGAGAGAGCATACTGAGTTCGTGTATTTACTCCAAAACAGAGTAGAATAAGGCATAGTATATTTTTTCTAATAGACTATATTCAGAGCCATTGTCTTTTAACTTTTGGGTGCCTAGATATTATTTAGATTTTTTTTGATTCGCTTAAAATTACAATTTTGTTATTTTACATGAGAGAGCACATTGAGTTGGTATATATACTACAAAAGAGAGTAGAAAAGGGCATTGTATATTTTTTCTGACAGATTATATTCAGAGAAATTTTGCTTTTAACATTGGGGAGCCTAGATAATATTTAGATTCTTTGATTCGTATAAAATTAGAATTTTTGTATTTCACATGAGAGAGCATATTGAGTTGTTGTATATACTCCAAAACAGAGAAGAACAGGGCATTCTATATTATTTCTGCCGGATTATATTCAGAGAAATTTTGTTTTTAACTTTGTGGTGCCTAGATAATATTTAGATTTTTTTCGATTTGCTTAAATATAGAATTTCTTCATTTTACATTAGAGAGCATATGGAATTGGTGTATATACTCTAAAACAGAGTAGAATAGGGCATTGTTTATTTGTTCTGACAGATTATATTCAGAGCAATTTTCTTTTTAACATTGGGGTACCTAGATAATATTTAGATATTTTTGATTCGTGTAAAATTAGAATTTCTGTATTTTACATGAGAGAGCATACTGAGTTGGTGTATATATTCCAGAACAGAGTAGAATAGGGCATTGTATATTTTTTCAGAAAGATTATATTCAGAGCAATTTTGTTTTTAACATTAGTGTTCCTAGATAATATTTAGATTTTTTCGATTCGGGTAAAATTAGAATTTCTGTATTTTACAAGAGAGCATACTGAGTTTGTGTATGTACTACAAAACAGAGAATAAAAGGGCATCTTATATTTTTTCTGACAGATTCTATTCAGAGCAAATTTTCTTTTAACATTGGGGTGCATAGATAATATTTAGATTTTATTCGATTCGCTTAAATATAGAATTACTGTATTTTACATGAGAGAGCATATGGAGTTGGTGTATATAGTCCAACACAGAGTAGAAAATGGCATTGTGTATTTTCTCTGACAGATTATATTCAGAGCAATTTTGTTTTTAACATTTGGGTGCCTAGATAATATTTAGATATTTTACGATTCGCTTAAATTTAGAATTTCTGTATTTTACATGAAGGAGCATATGGAGTTGGTTTTGGTGTATATACTCCAAAACAGAGTAGAATAGGGTATTGTATATTTTTTCTGACAGATTATATTCAGAGCAATTTTGTTTTTAACAAGGGGTGCCTAGATAATATTTAGATTTTTTTCAATATGCTTAAATATCGAATTTCTGTATTTCACATGAGAGACCATATTGAGTTGCTGTATATACTCCAAAACAGAGTAGAATAGGGCATTGTATGCTTTTTCTGACTGATTATATTCAGAGCAATGCTGCTTTTAACATTGGGTTGCCTAGATAATATTTAGATGTTTTCGATTCAGGTAAAATTAGAATTTCTTTATTTTACATGAGAGGGCATCCTGAGTTGGTGTATATACTCCAAAACAGAGTAGAATAAGGCATTGTATATTTTTTCTAACAGAGTATATTCAGAGTCATTTTCTTTGAACTTTGAGGCGCCTAGATATTATTTAGATTTTTTCGATTCACGTAAAATTAGAATTTTGGTATTTTACATGAGAGAGCATATGGAGTTGGTGTATATACTCTAAAACAGAGTAGAATCAGGGATTGTATATTTTTTCTGACAGATTATATTCTGAGCAATCTTGCTTTATCATTGGGGTGCCTAGATAATATTTATATTTTTTTCGATTCACGTAAATTTAGAATTTCTGTATTTTACATGACAGAGCATACTGAGTGGGTGTACATACTCCAAAACAGAGTAGAATAGGGCATTGTATATTTTTTCTGCCAGATTATATTCAGAGCAATTTTGTTTTTAACATTGGGGTGCCTAGATAATATTTACATTATTTCAGTTCGGGTAGAGTTAGAATTTCTGTATTTTACATGAGAGAGCATATGGAGTTGGTGTATATACTTTAAAACAGAGTAGAATAGGGAATTGTATATTTTTTCTGACAGATTATATTCAGAGCAATATATCTTTTAACATTATGGTGCCTAGATAATATTTAGATTTTTTCCTATCAGGTGGAATTCGAATTTCTGTATTTTACATGACAGAGCATATTGTGTTGGTGTTTATACTACAAAACAAAGTAGAAAAGAACATTGTATATTTTTACTGACAGATTGTATTCAGAGCAATGTTGCGTTGAACATTGGGGTGCCTAGATAATATTTAGAATTTTTCGATTCGGGTAAAATTAGAATTTCTGTATTTAACATGAGAGAGCATATTGGGTTGGTGTATATACTACAATACAAAGTAGAAAAGTGCATTGTACATTTCTTCTGACAGATTATATTCAGAGCAATTTTGCTTTTAACATTGGGGTGCCAAGATAATATTTAGATTTTTTTCGATACACGTAAAATTAGAATTTCTGTATTTTACATGAGAGAGCATACTAAGTTGGTGTATGTACTCCAAAACAGAGTAGAATAAGGCATTTTATATTTTTTCTAACAGACTATATTCAGAGCCATTTTCTTTTAACTTTGGGGTTCCTAGATATTATTCAGATTTTTTTCGATTCACGTAAAATTAGAATTTCGGTATTTTACATGAGAGAGCATATTGAGTTGTTGTATATACTACAAAACAGAGTAGAAAAAAGCACTGTATATTTTTTCTGACAGATTATATTCAGAGCAAGTTTTCTTTTAACGTTGGTGTACCTAGATAATTTTTAGATTTTTTTTGATTCGCTTAAATATAGAATTTCTGTATTTTACATGAGAGAGCATATGGAATTGGTGCATATACTACAAAAAACAGAAATAAAGGGCATTGTATATTTTTTCTGACAGATTATATTTAGAGCAATTTTTCTTTTAACATTGGGGTGCCTAGATGATATTTAAATTTTTCTCGATTCGCTTAAATATAGAATTTCTCTATTTTACGTGAGAGAGCCTATGGAATTGGTGTATATACTCCAAAACAGAGTAGAATAGGGCATTGTATATTTTTTCTGACAGATTATATTCAGAGCAATTTTATTTTTAACACTGAGGTGCCTAGATAATATTTAGATTTTTTCGAATTGGGTAAAATTTGAATTTCTGTATTTTACATGAGAGAGCATCCTGACATGGTGTATATACTCCAAAATAGAGTAGAATGAGGCATTGTATATTTTTTCTAACAGACTATATTCAGAGCCATTTTCTTTTAACTTTGGGGCGCCTAGATATTATTTAGATTCTTGTCGATTCACGTAAAATTAGAATTTCAGTATTTTACATTAGAGAGCATATGGAGTTGGTGTGTATACTCCAAAACAGAGTAGAAGAGGGCATTGTATATTTTTTTGACAGATTATATTCAGAGCGATTTGGTTTTTAAGATATTGGTGCCTAAATAATATTTAGATTTTTTTCGATTCGGTTAAATATTGAATTTCTGTATTTTACATGTGAGAGCATATGGATTTGGTGTATATGCTCCAAACAGACTAGAATATTGTATATTTTTTCTGACAGATTATATTCAAATTTTTTATATTCGCTTAAATATAGAATTTCTTTATTTGATAAGAGAGAGTATGAAGTTGGTTTATATACTCCAAAACAGAGTAGAAAAGGGCAGTGTATATTTTTTCTGACGGATTATATTCAGAGGAATTAGGTTTTTAACATTGGAATGCCTAGATAATATTTAGATTTTTTTGATTCCGGTTAACTTACAATTTCTGTATTTTACATGAAAGAGCATACTGAGTTGGTGAATATACTCCAAAACAGAGTAGAATATGTCATTGTATATTTTTCTAACAGACTATATTCAGAGCCATTTTCTTTCAACTTTGGGGCGCCTAGATATTATTTAGATTTTTTTCAATTTACGTAATATTAGAATGTAAGTATTTTACATGAGAGAGCATATTGAGTTGGTGTATAAAATCCAATACAGTGTAGAAAAGGGGATAGTATAATTTTTATGACAGATTATATTCAGAGCAATTTTGCTTTTAACATTGGGGTGCCTAGATAATATTTAGATTTTTTTCGATTCACGTAAATTTAGAATTTCGATATTTTACATGAAAGAGCATACTGAGTTGGTGTATATATTCCAAAACAGAGTAGAATAGGGCATTGTTTATTTTTTCTGACAAATTATATTCAGAAAAATTTTGATTTTAACTTTCGGGTGCCTAGATAATATATAGCTTTTTTTCGATTTGCTTAAATATGGAATTTCTGTGTTTTACATGAGAGAGCATATGGAGTTGGTGTATATACTCCAAAACAGAGTAGAATAGGGAATTGTATATTTTTTCTGACAGATTATATTCATGGCAATTTTGTTTTTAACATTGGGGTGCCTACATAATATTTTGATTTTTTCGATTCGGGAAAAATTGGAATTTCGGTATTTTACATGATAGAGCATAAGGAGTTTGTATATATACTCCAAAACAGAGTAGAATCGCATATTGTATATATTTTCTGACAGATTATAGTCAGAGCAATTTTGCTTTTAACATTGGGGTGCCTACATAATATTTAGACTTTTTTCGATTCATGTAAATATAGAATTTCTGTATTTTACATGACAGAGCATACTGAGTTGGTGTATATACTCCAAAACAAAGTCGAATAGGGCATTGTTTATTTTCTCTGACAAATTATATTCAGAGCAATTTTGTTTTTAATATTGGGGTGTCTAGATAATATTTAGATTTTTTCGATTCATGTAAAATTAGAATTTCTATATTTTACGTGACAGTGCATCCTGAGATGGTATATACTCCGAAACAGAGTAGAATAAGGCATTGTATATTTTTTCTGACAGACTATATTCACAGCCATTTTCTTTTAACTTTGGGGCACGTAAATATTTTTTAGATTTTTTTCGATTCGCCTATAATTAGAATTTCTGTATTTTACATGAGAGAGCATATTGAGTTGGTGTATATACTACAAAACCGAATAGAAATGGGCATTGTATATTTTTTCTGACAGATTATATTCAGAGCAATTTCGCTTTTAAAATTGGGGTGCCTAGATAATATTTAGATATTTTTCGATTTGCTTAAATATATAATTTCTGTATTTTACATGAGAGCGCATATTGAGTTGGTGTGTATACTCCAAAACAGAGTAGAGTAGTGTATTGTATATTTTTTCTCACAGATTGTATTCAGAGCAATTTCGTGTTTAACATTGGGGTGCCCAGATAATATTTAGATTTTGTTCAATTCGCTTAAATATAGAATTTCTGTATTTTACATGAGAGAGCATATGGAGTTGGTGTATATACTTCAAAACAGAGTATAATAGGGCATTGTATATTTTTTTTGACAGATTCTATTCAGAGCAATTTTGTTTTTAACATTGACGTGCCTACATAATATTTAGATTATTTCGATTCGGACAAAGTTAGAATTTCTGTATTTTACATATCAGAGCATATTGAGTTGGTGTATATACTAAAAAACAGAGTAGAAAATGGCATTGTGTATTTTTTCTAACAGATTATATTCAGAGCAATTTTGCTTTTAACATTGGGGTGCCTAGATAATATTTATATATTTTTAGATTTGCTTAAATATAGAATTTCTGTATTTTAGATGAGAGAGCATATGGAGTCGGTGTATATACTCCAAAACAGAGTAGAAATGGGCATTCTATATTTTTTCTGACAGATTATATTCAGAGCTATTTTGTTTTTAACATTAGGTTGACTAAATAATATTTAGATTTTTTCGATTCGGGTAAAATTAGAATTTCTGTAGTTTACATAAGAGAGCATACTGAGTTGGTGTATATACTCCAAAACATAGTAGAATAAGGCAGTGTATATTTTCTCTAACAGACTATATTAAGAGCCATTTTCTTTTAACTTTGTGGTGCCTTGATATTAGTTAGATTTTTTTCGATTCGCGTAAAATTAGTATTTCTGTATTTTACATGAGAGAGCATATGGAGCTGGTGTATATACTACAAATCAGAGTAGAACTGGACATTGTATATTTTTTCTGACAGATTATATTCACAGCAATTTTCCTTTTAACATTGGGGTGCCTAGATAATATTGAATTTTTTTCGATTCACGTATAATTAGAATTTCTGTATTTTATATGAGAGAGCATACTGAGTTGGTGTACATACTCCAAAACAGAGTAGAATAAAGCATTGTTTATTTTTTCTGACACATTATATTCAGAAAAATTTTGATTTAAACATTCGGGTGCCTAGATGATATATAGATTTTTTTCAATTTGCTTACATATGGAATTTCTGTATTTTACATAATAGAGCATATGGAGTTGGTGTATATACTCTAAAACAGAGTAGAATAGGGCATTGTATATTTTTTGTGACAGACTATATTCAGAGCAATTTTGTTTTTAACATTGGCGTGCCTTCATAATATTTAGATTTTTTCGATTCTGGTAAAATTAGAATTTCTGTATTTTACATGAGACAGCATCCTGAGATGGTGTATATACTCCAAAACAGAGTAGAATAAGGCATTGTATATTTTTTCTAACAGACTATATTCAGAGCCATTTTCGTTGAACTTTTAGGCGCCTATGTATTATTTACATTTTTTTTGATTCGCGGAAAATAAGAATTTCTGTATTTTACATGAGAGAGCATATGGAGTTGCTGTATATACTACAAAACAGAGCAGAAAAGGGCATTATACATTTTTTCTGACAGATTTTATTCAGAGCAATTTTGTTTTTAACATTGCGGTGCCTAGATAATATTTAGAAGTTTATCAATTCACTTAAAATTAGAATTTCGGTATTTTACATGAGAGATCACATTGAGTTGGTGTATATACTCCAAAACCGAGTAGAATAAGGCATTTTATAATTATTGTGACAGATTATATTTAGAGCAATTTTGTTTTTAACATTGGGTTGCCTAGATAATATTTAAATTTATTTCGATTCACGTAAAATTAGAATTTCTGTATTTTACATGAGAGAGCAAACTGAGTTGGTGTATATACTCCAAAACAGAGTAGAATAAGGCATTGTATATTTTTTTCTAACAGACTATATTCAGAGTCACTTTCTTTTAGCTTTGGGGCGCCTAGATATTATTCAGATTATTTTGATTCACCTAAAATTAGAATTTCGGTATTTTACATGAAAGAGCATATTGAGTTGGTGTATATACTCCAAAACAGAGTAGAAAAGGGCATTGTGTATTTTTTCTGACAGATTATATTCAGAGCGATATTGTTTGTAACATTGCGGTTTCTAGATAATATTTAGATTTATTTCGATTCGCTTAAATATAGAATTTCTTTATTTTACATGAGAGAGCATATGGAGTTGGTGTATATACTTTAAAACAGAGTAGAATAGGGCATTGTATATTTTTTCTGACGGATTATATTCAGAGCAATTTTTTTTTAACACTGGGTTGCCTAGATAATATTTAGATTTTTTCGATATGGGTAGAATTAGAATTTCTGTATTTTACATGAGAGAGCATTTTGAGTTGGTGTATATACTACAAAGCAGAGAAGTAAAGGGCATTGTATATTTTATCTGACAGATTATATTAAGAGAAATTTTGATTTTCACATTGGGTTGCCTAGATAATATCTAGAATTTTTTCGATTCGCTTAAATATAGAATATCTGTATTTTACTTGAGAGAGCATATGGAGTTGGTTTATATACTTCAAAACAGAGAAGAATAAGGCATTGTATTTTTTTTTATACAGACTACATTTAGAACCATTTTCTTTTAACTTTGGGGCGCCTAGATATTATTTAGATTTTTTTCCTTTCGCCTAAAATTAGAATTTTGTTAATTTATATGAGAGAGCATATTGAGTTGGTGTATGTACTACAAAACAAAGTAGAAAAGGGCATTGTATATTTTTTCTGACAGATTTCATTCAGAGCAATTTTGTTTTTAACATTGGGGTGCCTAGATAGTATTTAGATTTTTTTCGATGTACTTAAATATAGAATTTCTGTATTTTACATGAGAGAGCATATGGAGTTGTTGTATATACTCGAAAACAGAGTAGAATAGGATATTGTATCTTTTTTCTGACAGATTATATTAAGAGTAATTTTGTTTTTAACATTGAGGTGCCTAGATAATATTTAGATTCTTTCGATTCGGGTAAAATTAGAATTTTATATTTTACATGAGAGAACAACCTGAGTTGCTGTATATACTCCAAAACAGAGTAGAATAAGGTATTGTATATTTTTTCTAACAGACTATATTCAGAGCCATTTTATTTTGACTTTGGGGCGCCTAGATATTATTTAGATCTTTTTTGATTCGCCTAAAATTAGACTTTCGGTATTTTACATGAGACAGCATATTGAGTTGGTGTATATACACCAAAACAGAGTAGAAAATGGCATTGTATATTTTTTCTGAGAGATTATATTCAGAGCAATTTTGCTTTAACATTCGGGGTCCTAGATAATATTTAGATTTTTTTCGATTTGCTTAAATATCGAATTTCTGTATTTTACATGAGAGTGCATATGAAGTTGGTGTATATACCTTAAAACAGAGTAGAATAGGGCATTGTATATTTTATCTGACAGATTATATTCAGAGCAATTTTGGTTTTAACATTGGGGTCCCTAAATTATATTTAGATTTTTTTCGATTCACGTAAAAGTAGAATTTCTGTATTTTACATGAGAGAGCATACTGAGTTGGTGTATATACTCTAAAACAAAGTAGAATAAGGTATTGTATATTTTTTCTAACAGACTATATTCAGAGCCATTTTCTTTTAACTTTGGGGCGCCTAGATATTATTTAGATTATTTTTGATTCACCTAAAATTAGAATTTCGGTATTTTACATGATAGAGCATATTGAGTTAATGTATATACTCCAAAACAAAGTAGAAAAGGGCATTGTATATTTTTTCTGACAAATTTTATTCAGAGGAATTTTTCTTTTAACATTGCGGTGCCTAGATAATATTTAGATTTTTTCCGATTTGCTTAAATATATAATTTCTGTATTTTACATGAGAGAGCATATGGAGTTGGTGTATATACTCCAAAACAGAGTAGAATAGGGCATTGTATATTTTTTCTGACAGATTATATTCAGAGTGATTTTGTTTTTAACTTTGGGGTGCCTAGATCATATTTAGATTTTTTTTGATTCGCATAAATATAGAATTTCTGTATTTTACATGAGAGAGAATCTGGAGTTGGTGTATATACTCCAAAGCAGAGTAGAATAGGGCATTGTATATTTTTTCTGACAGATTATATTCAGAGCAATTTTTTTTATCACTGAGGTGCCTTGTTAATATTTAGATTTTTTCGATTCACGTAAAATTATAGTTTCTGTATTTTACATGACAGTGCACCCTGTGATGGTGTATATACTCCGAAACAGAGTAGAATAAGGCATTGTATATTTTTTCTAACAGTCTATATTCACAGACATTTTCTTTTAACTTTGGAGCACCTAGATATTTTTTAGATGTTTTTCAATTCACGTAAAATTAGAATTTCTGTATTTTACATGAGAGAGCATATTGAGTTGGTGTATATACTACAAAACCGAGTAGAAATGGGCATTATATATTTTATCTGACAGATTATATTCAGAGAAATTTCGCTTTGAAAATTGGGGTGCCTAGATAATATTTAGATTATTTTTGATTCACATAAAATAAGAATTGCTGTATTTTACATAAGAGAGCATACTGAGTTGGTGTATATACTCGAAAACATAGTAGAATTAGGCATTGTATATTTTTTCTAACAGACTATATTCAGAGCCAATTTCTTTTAAATTTGGGGCACCTAGATATTCTTTAGATATTTTTCAATTCGTGTAAAATTAGAATTTCTGTATTTTACATGAGACAGCATATGGAGTTGATGAATATACTCCAAAACAGAATAGAAAAGGGCATTTTATATATTTTCTGACAGATGATATTCAGAGAAAGTTTGCTTTTAACATTGGGGTGCCTAGATAATATTTAGATTTTTTTCGATTTGCATAAATATTGAATTTCTGTATTTTACATGAGAGAGCATATGGAGTTGGTGTATATACTCCAAAATAGAGTAGAATAGGGCATTGTATATTTTTTCTGACAGATTATATTCAGAGCGATTTTGTTTGTGCATTGCGGTGCCTAGATAATATTTAGATTTTTTTCGATTCGCTTAAATGTAGAATTTCTTTATTTTACATTAGAGAGCATATGGAGTTGGTGTATATACTCCAAAACAGAGTAGAATAGGGCATTGTATATTTTTTCTGACGGATTATATTCAGAGCAATTTTTTTTTTAACACTGGGGTGCCTAGATAATATTTAGTTTTTTTCGATTTGGGTAGAATTAGAATTTCTGTATTTTACATGAGAGAGCATTTTGAGTTGGTGTATATACTACAAAACAGAGAAGTAAAGGGCATTGTATATTTTATCTGACAGATTATATTAAGAGCAATTTTGCTTTTCACATTGGGGTGCCTAGATAATATCTAGATTATTTATGATTCACGTAAATTTAGAATTTCTGTATTTTACATGAGAGAGCACACTGAGTTAGTGTATGTACTTCAAGAAAAGGTAGAATAAGACGATGTATTTTTTTTTTCTAACAGACTGTATTCATAGCCATTTTCTTTTAACTTTGGGGCGCCTAGATATTATTTAGATTTTTTTTGATTCGCCTAAAATTAGAATTTCTGTATTTTACATGAGAGAGCATATTGAGTTGGTGTATATACTCCAAAACAAAGTAGAATAGGGCATTGTATATTTTCTCTGACAGATTATATTCAGAGCAATTTTGTTTTTAACATTGGGGTGCCTAGATAATATTAAGACTTTTGCGATTCGGGTAGAATTAGAATTTCTATATTTTACATGAAAGAGCATATGGAGTTGGTGTACATACTTTAAAACAGAGTAGAATAGGGCATTGTACATTTTTTCTGACAGATTACATTCAGAGCAATTTTGTTTTTAACATTGGGGTGCCTAGATAATATTTAGATTTTTTTGGATTCACGTAAATTTAGAATTTCAGTATTTTACATGAGAGAGCATATTTTGTTGGTGTATATACCCCAAAACCGAGAAGAATAAGGCATTCTATATTTTTCGTACAGACTATATTTAGAACCATTTTCTTTTAGCTTTGGGGCGCCTAGATATTATTTAGAATTTTTTTGATTCGAGTAAAATTAAAATTTCGGTATTTTATAAGAGAGAGCATATTGAGTTGGTGTATATACTACAAAACACAGTATAAAAGGGCATTGTATATTTTTTCTGACAGATTATATTCAGAGCAATTTTGCTTTTAACATTGGGGTACCTAGATAATATTTAGATTTTTTTCGATTCGCTTAAATATAGAATTTCTGTATTTTACGTGAGAGAGCATATGAAGTTGGTGTATATACTCGAAAGCGGAGTAGAATAGGGCTTTGTATAATTTGTCTGACAGATTATATTCAGAGCAATTTTGTTTTTAACATTGGGGTGCCTAGATAATATTTAGATTTTTTTCGATTCGCTTAAATATAGAATTTTTCTATTTTACATGAGGGAGCATATGGAGTTGGTGTATATACCCCAAAACAGAGTAGAATAAGGCATTGTATATTTTTTTCTAACAGACTATATTCTGACCCATTTTCTTTTAACTTTGGGGAGCCTAGATATTATTTAGATTTTTTTCTATTCCTGTAAAATTAGAATTTCGGTATTTTACATGAGAGAGCATATGGAGTTGGTGTATATACTCCAAAACAGAGTAGAATAGGGCACTGTATATTTTTTCTGACAGATTATATTCAGAGCAGTTTTGTTTTTAACATTGGGGTGCCTAAAGAATATTTAGATTTTTTTGATTAGGGTAAAATTAGAATTTCTCTATTTTCCTTCAGAGCGCAAACTGAGTTGGTGTATATACTCCTAAACAGAGTAGAAAGGGGCATTGTATATTTTTTCTGACACATTATATTCAGAGCAATTTTGTTTTTAACACTGGGGTGCCTAGATAATATTTAGATTTTTTCGATTCGGGTAGAATTAGAATTTCTGTACTTTACATGAAAGAGCATACTGAGTTGGTGTATATACTCCAAAAAAGAGTAGAATAAGGCATTGTAAATTTTATCTAACAGTCTATATTCAGAGTTATTTTCTTTTAACTTTGGGGCGTCTGGATATATATAGAGTTTTTTCGATTTGCTTAAATATAGAATTTCTGTATTTTACATGAGAGAGCATATGGAGTTGGTGTATATACTCCAAAACAGAGTAGAATAGGGCAGTGTATATTTTTTCTGACCGATTATATTCAGAGCGATTTTGATTTTTACTTTGGGGTGACTAGATAATATTTAGATTTTTTTCGATTCGCTTAAATATAGAATTTCTCTATTTTACATGAGAGAGCAGGTGGAGTAGGTGTATGTACTCCAAAACAGAGTAGAATTGGGCATTGTATATTTTTTCTGACAGATTATATTCAGAGCAATTTTTTTTAACACTGAGGTGCCTAGATAATATTTAGATTTTTTCGATTCCAGTAAAATTAGAATTTCTGTATTTTATACGAGAGTGCACCCTGAGATGGTGTATTTACTCCGAAACACAGTAGAATAAGGCATTGTATATTTTTTGTAACAAACTATATTCAGAGCCAATTTCTTTTAACCATGGGGCACCTAGATATTATTTATATATTTTTCGATTCGCGTACAATTTGGATTTCTGTATTTTAAATGAGAGAGCATATGGAGTTGGTGTATATACTCCAAAACAGAGTAGAAAAGGGCATTGTATATTTTTTCTGACCGATTATATTCAGAGCATGTTTGCTTTTAACATTGGGGTGCCTAGATAATATTTAGATTTTTTTCAATTCAAGTAAAATTAGAATTTCTGTTTACATGAGAGAACATACTGAGTTGGTGTATATACTCCAAAACCGAGTACAATAGGTCATTATATATTTTTTGACAGATTATATTCAGAGCAATTTTGTTTTTAACATTGCTGTGCCTCGATAATATTTAGGTTTTTTCGATTTTGGTAAAATTATATTTACTGTATTTTACATGAGAGCATATTGAGTTGGTGTATATACTACAAAAAGTGTAGAAAAGGGCATTGTATATTTATTCTGACAGATTATATTCAGAGCAATTTTGCTTTTAACATTCGGGTGCCTTGATAATGTTTAGCTTTTTTTCGAATCACGTAAAAATATAATTTTGTATTTTACATGAGAGAGCATATGGAGTTGGTGTTTATACACCAAAACAGAGTAGAATAGGATATTGCATATTTTTTCTGACAGACTATATTCAGAGCAATTTTGTTTTCAACATTGGAGTGCCTACATAATATTTAGATTTATTTCGATTCGCATAAATATAGAATTTCTGTATTTTACATGACAGAGCATATGGAGTTGGTGTATATACTTCAAAATAGAGTAGAATATGGCATTGTATATTTTTTATGACACATTGTATTCAGGGCAATTTTTTTTTTTACATTGGGTTGCCTAGATAATATTTAGATTTTTTAGATTCGTTTAAATTTAGAATTTCTTTATTTTACATGGGAGAGCACACTGAGTTGGTGTATATACTCCAAAACACAGTATAATAAGGCATTGTATATTTTTTAAAACAGACTACATTCAGAGCGATTTTCTTTTAACTTTTGGGTGCCTCGATATTATTTAGATTTTTTTTCGATTCGCATAAAATTAGAATTTGGTATTTTACATGAGAGAGCATATTGAGTTGGTGTATGTACTACAAAACAGAGTAGAAAAGGGCATCTTATATTTTTTCTGACAGATTGTATTCAGAGCAAATTTGCTTTTAACATTGTGGTGCCTAGATAATATTTAGATATTTTTCGATTGGCTAAAATATAGGATTTATGTATTTTACATGAGAGAGCATATGGAGTTGGTGTATATAGTCCAACACAGAGTAGAAAATGGCATTTTGTATTTTCTCTGACAGATTATATTCAGAGCAATTTTGCTTTTAACATTGAGGTGCCTAGATAATATTTAGATTTTTTTCGATTCGCTTAAATTTAGAATTTCTGTATTTTACATGAGAGAGCATATGGAGTTGGTGTATATACTCCAAAACAAAGTAGAATAGGGTATTGTATATTTTTTCTGACAGATTATATTCAGAGCAATTTTGTTTTTAACAAGGGGTGCCTGATAATATTTACATTTTTTTCAATACGCTTAAATATATTATTTCTGTATTTTACATCAGAGAGCATATTAAGTTGGTGTATATACTCCAAAACAGAGTAGAATGGGGCATTGTATATATTTTCTGACAGATTATATTCAGAGCAATGTTGCTTTTAACACTGGGTTGCCTAGATAATATTTAGATTTTTTTGATTCAGGTAGAATTAGAATTTCAGTATTTTACATAAGAGAGCATATTGAGTTGGTGTATATAGTACAAAACAGAGTAGAATAGGGCATTGTATATTTGTTCTGACAGATTATATTCAGAGCAATTTTGTTCTTAACATTTCGGTGCCTAGATAATATTTAGATATTTTTTTTGATTCGCTTAAATAGAGAACCTCTGTATTTTACATGGGAGATCATATTGAGTTGGTGTATATACTGCAAAACAGAGTAGAAAAGGGCATTGTATGTTTTTTCTGACACATTATATGCAGAGCAATTTTCTTTTAACATTCGGGTGCCTAGATAATATTTAGATTTTCTTCGATTCACGTGAAATTAGAATTTCGGTATTTTATATGTGAGAGCATACTGAGTTGCTCTATATACTCCAAAACACAGTAGAATAGGGCATTGTATATTTTCTCTAACATACTATATTCAGAGCCATTTTCTTTTAAGTTTGGGGCGCCTAGATATTATTTAGATTTTTATCGATTCGCATAAAATTACAATTTCGGTATTTTACATGAGAGAGCATATTGAGTTGGTGTATATACTCCAATACAGAGTAGAATAGGGCATTGTATTTTTTTCTGACAGATTATATTCAGAGCAGTTTTGCTTTTAACATTGGGGTGCCTAGATAACATTTAGATTTTTTTCGATTCGGGTAAAATTAGAATTTCTGTATTTTACACGAGAGAGCATACTGTGTTTGTGTATATACTCCAAAACATAGTAGAATCAGGCATTGTATATTTTTTCTAACAGACTATATTCAGAGCCATTATCTTTTTACTTTGGGGCGCCTAGATAATATTTAGATTTATTTCGATTCGCGTAAAATTAGAATTTCGGTATTTTACATGAGAGAGCATATTGATTTGGTGTATACACCCCAAAACAGAATAGAAAAGGGCATTGTATATTTTTTCTTATAAATTATATTCAGAGCAATTTTTCTTTTAACATTGGGGTGTCTAGATAATATTTAAATTATTTTTGATTCGATTAAATATAGAATTACTTTATTTTACATGAGATAGAAGGTAGACTTGGTGTACATACTCAAAAACAGAGTAGAATAGGGCATTGTATAATTTTTCTGCCAGATTATATTCAGAGAAATTTTGTTTTTAACATTGGGGTGCCTAGATAATATTTAGATTTTATTAGATTCGCTTAAATGTACAATTTCTGTATTTTACATAAAAGAGCATGTTGAGATGTTGTATACACTTTAAAACAGATTAGAATAGGGCATTGTATATTTTCTCTGACAGATTATATTAAGAGCAACTTTGTTTTTAACATTAGTGTGCATAGATAATATTTAGATTTTTTTCAATTCAAGTAAAATTAGAATTTCGGTTTACATGAGAGAGCATACTGAGTTGGTGTATATACTCCAAAACCGAGTAGAATAGGTCATTATATATTTTTTCGATAGATTATATTCAGAGCAATTTTGTTTTTAACATTGGTGTGCCTCGATAATATTTAGATTTTTTCGATTTTGGTAAAATTAGAATTACTGTATTGTACATGAGAGAGCAAATTGAGTTGGTGTATATACTACAAAAAAGAGTAGAAAAGGGCATTCTATATTTATTCTGACAGATTATATTCAGAGAAATTTTGCTTTTAACATTCGCGTGCCTAGATAATATTTAGATTTATTTCGATTCGCATAAAATTAGAATTTCGGTATTTTACATGAGAGAGCATATTGATTTGGTGTATACACCTCAAAACAGAGTAGAAAAGAGCATTGTATATTTTTTCTTACAAATTATATTCAGAGTAGTTTTGCTTTTAACATTGGGGTGTCTAGATAATATTTAAATTATTTTCAATTCGATTAAATATAGAATTAGTTTATTTTACATGAGATAGAACGTATAGTTGGTGTATATACTCAAAAACAGAGTAGAATAGGGCATTGTATATTTTTTCTGACAGATTATATTCAGAGAATTTTTTTTTTAACATTGGCGTGCCTAGATAATATTTAGATTTTTTCGATTCACGTAAAATTAGAATTTCGGTATTTTACATGAGAGAGCATACTGAGTTGATGTATATACTACAAAACAGAGTAGAATAAGGCATTGCGTATTTTTTCCAACAGACTATATTCATAGACATTTTCTATTAACTTTGGGGCGCCTAGATATTATTTAGATTTTTTTTCGATTTGTGTAAAATTAGAAATTCGGTATTTTACATGAGAGAGCATATTGAGTTGGTGTATATACTCCAATACCGAGTACAATAAAGCATTGCATATTTTTTCTGACAGAATATATTGAGAGCAATTTTGCTTTTACCTTTGGGGTGCATACACAATATTTAGATTTTTTTCGATTGACGTAAAATTAGAATTTCGGTATTTTACATGAGACAGCATACTGAGGTGGTGTATATACTCCAAAACAGAGTAGAATAGGGCATTGTATATTTTTTCTGACAGAATATATTCAGAGCGATTTTTTTTTTAACATTGGGGTGCCTAGATAATATTTAGATTATATCGTGTCGGGTAGAATTAGAATTTCTGTATTTTACATGAGAGAGCAGATGGAGTTGGTGCATATACTTTAAAACATAGTAGAAATGGGCATTGTATATTTTTTCTGACAGATTATATTCAGAGCAATTTTGCTTTTAACATTGGGGTGCCTAGATAATATTTAGATTATTTCGATTCGGGTAAAATTAGAATTTCTGTATTTTACATGAGAGCATATTGGATTGGTGTATATACTACAATACAGTGTAGAAAAGTGCATTGTATATTTCTTCTGACAGATTATATTCAGAGCAATTTTGCTTTTAACATTGGGGTGCCTAGATAATATTTAGATTTTTTTTTGATTCAGTTAAATATGGAATTTCTGTATTTTACATGAGAGAGCATACTGAGTTGGTGTATATACTCCAAAACAGAGTAGAATAGGGCATTGTATATTTTTTCTGACAGATTATATTCAGAGCAATTTTGTTTTTAACATTGGCGTGTCTAGATAATATTTAGATTTTTTTGATTCCGGTTAATTTACAATTTCTGTATTTTACATGAGAGAGCATACTGAGTTGTTGTATATACTCCAAAACAGAGTAGAATAAGGCATTGGATATTTTTCTAACAGACTGTATTCAGAGCCATTTTCTTTTAACTTTCAGGCCCCTAGATATTATTTAGATTTTTTTCAATTCGCATAAAAGTAGTATTTCGGTATTTTACATGAGAGAGCATATTTAGTTGGTGTATATACTCAAAAACACAGTAGAAATGGGCATTGTATATTTATGCTGATAGATTTTACTCAGAGCAATTTTTCTTTTAACATTGGGGTGCCTAGATATTATTTAGATTTTATTCGATTCACTTAAATTTGGAATTTCGATATTTTACATGAGAGAGCACACTGAGTTGGTGTGTATACTCCAAAACAGAGTAGAATAAGGCATTGTATATTTTATTAAACAAACTATAGTCAGAGCCATTTTCTTTTATTTTTGGTGCGCGTATGTATTATGTAGATTTTTTTCGATTCGCCTAAAATTAGAATTTCGGTATTTTACATGAGAGAGCATGTTGAGTTGGTGTATATATTCCAAGACAGTGTAGAATAGGGCATTGTAAATTTTATCTGACAGATTATATTCAGAGCAATTTTATTTTTAACATTGGGGTGCCTAGATAATATTTAGATTTTTTTCAATTCTCTTAAATATAGAATTTCCATATTTTACATGAGTGAGCATATGGAGTTGGTGTATATACTCCAATAATGGGAAGAATAGTTCATTGTATATTTTTTTTGACAGATTATATTCAGAGCAATTTTGTTGTTAACATTGGGGTGCCTGAATAATATTTAGATTTTTTCTATTCGCTTAAAAATAGAATTTCTGTATTTTACATGAGAGAGCATATTGAGTAGGTGTATATACTCGATAAGAGAGTAGAATAAGGCACTGTATATTTTTACTGACAGATTATATTCAGAGCAATTTTGTTTTTAACTTTGGGGTGCCTAGATAATATTTAGATTTTTTTGAATCGGGTAAAATTTGAATTTTAATGTTTTACATAAAAGAGAATACTGTGCTGGTGTATATACTCCAAAACAGACTAGAATAAGGCATTGTATATTTTTTCTTACAGACTATATTCAGAGCCATTTTCTTTAAACTTTGGGGTGCCTACATATTATTTGATTTTTTTTGATTCGTGTAAAATTAGAATTTCAGTATTTTACATAAGAGAGCATATTTAGTTGGTGAATATACTCCAAATCAGAGTAGAAAACGGTACTGTATATTTTTTTAAATAGCTTATATTTAGAGTAGTTATGCTTTTAATATTGGGGTGCCTAGATTATATTTACCTTTCTTTTGATTCGCTTAAATATAGAATTTTGTATTTTACATGAAAGAGCATATGGAGATTGTGTATATACTCCAAAACAGAGTACAATAGGGAATTGTATATTTTTTCTGACAGATTATATTCTGAGCAATTTTGTTTTTACATTGGACTGCCTAGATAATATTTAGATTTTTTCGATTCGCTTAAATATAGATTTTCTGTATTTTACATGAGAGAGCGTATGGAGTTGGTTTATATACTCCAAAACAGAGTAGAATAGGGCATTGTATATTTTTTCTAACAGAGTATGTTCAGAGAAATTTTGTTTTTAACATTGGGGTGCCTAGATAGTATTTAAATTTTATCAATTCGGGTAACATTATAATTTCTGTATTTTACATGAGAGAGCATACTGAGTTTGTGTACATACTCCAAAACAGAGTAGAATAAGGCATTGTTTATTTTTTCTTACAGACTATAGTCAGAGCCATTTTCTTTTAACTTTGGGGCACCTCGATATTATTTAGATTTTTTTCGATTTGCGTAAAATTAAAATTTCGCTATTTTACATGAGAGAGCATATTGAGTTGGTGTATATACTCCAAAACAGAGTACAATAGGGAATTGTATATTTTTTCTGACAGATTATATTCAGAGCAATTTCTTTTTTAACATTGCTGTGCCTAGATGATATTTAGAGTTTTTTCAATATGCTTAAATATAGAATATATGTATTTTACATGAGAGAGCATATTTAGTTGGTGTATATTACTCCAAAAGAGAGTAGAATAGGGCATTGTATATTTTTTCTGACATATGATATTCAGAGCGAGTTTGTTTTTAACATTGGGGTGGCTAGATAATATTTAGATTTTTTTCAATTCACGTAAAATTAGAATTACAATATTTTACATGAGAGACCATAGTGAGTTGGTGTATATACTCCAAAACAGAGTAGAATAAGGCATTGTATATATTTTCTAACAGACTATATTCAGGCCCACTTTGCTTTTAACATTGGGGTGCCTAGGAAATATTTAGAATGTTTTCTATTCGCTTAAATATAGTATTTCTGTATTTTACATGAGAGAGCATATGGGGTTGGTGTATATACTCAAAAACAGAGTAGAATACGGCATTGTAAATTTTTTCTAACAGACTATATTCAGAGCTATTTTCTCTTAACTTTGGGGCGCCTTGATATTATTTAGATTTATTTTTATTATCGTAAAATTAGAATTTCAGTATTTTACATGAGAGAGCATATTGAGTTGCTGTATATACTAAAAATCAGAGTACAAAAGGGCATTGTGTATTTTTTCTGACCGATTATATTGAGAGCAATTTTTCTTTTAACATAGGGGTGCCTAGATAATAGTTAGATTTTTTTCGATTCACGTAAAATTAGAATTTCGGTATTTTACATGAGACAGCATACTGAGTTGGTGTATATACTCCAAACAGAGTAGAAAAAGGCATTGTATATTTTTTCTAACAGGCTGTATTCAGAGCCATTTTCGTTTAACTTTGGGTCACCTAGATATTATTTAGATTTTTTTCGATTCGCGTAAAATTAGAATTTCGGTATTTTACATGAGAGAGCATACTGAGTTGGTGTATGTACTCCAAAACAGAGTACAATAAGGCATTGTTTATTTTTTCTAAAAGACTATAGTCAGAGCCATTTTGTTTAAACTTTGGGGCGTCTAGATATTAATTAGATTTTTTTCGATTCACGTAAAATTACAATTTCGATATTTTACATGAGAGAGCATATTGAGTTGGTGTATATACTCCAGAAGAGAGTAGAATAGAAAATTGTATATTTTTTCTGACAGATTATATTCAGAGCAATTTTGCTTTTAACATTGGGGTGCCTAGGTAATATTTAGGTTTTTTTTCGATTCACCTAAATATAGAATTTCTGTATTTTACATGAGAGAGCATATTTAGTTGTTGTATATACTCCAAAAGAGAGTAGAATAGGGCATTGTATATTTTTTATGACATATTATATTCAGAGCAATTTTGTTTTTAACATTGGGGTGCCTAGATAATATTCAGATTTCTTTCAATTCACGTAAAATTAGAATTATGGTATTTTACATGAGAGACCATAGTGAGTTAATGTATATACTCCAAAACAGAGTAGAATAAGGCATTGTATATTTTTTCTAACAGACTATATTCAGGGCCACTTTGCTTTTAACAATAGGGGTGCCTAGATAATATTTAGATTTTTTTCGATTCGCTTAAATATAGTATTTCTGTATTTTACATGAGAGAGCATATGTAGTTGGTGTATATACTCCAAAACAGAGTAGAATAGGGCATTGTATATTTTTTCTGACACACTATATTAAGACCTATTTTCTTTTAACTTTGGGGCGCCTAGATATTATTTAGATTTTTTTTGACTGGCGTAAAATTAGAATTTCGGCATTTTATATGAGAGAGCATATTGAGTTGCTGTATATACTAAAAAACAGAGTAGAAATGGGCATTGTGTATTTTTTCTAACAGATTATATTGAGAGCAATTTTGGTTTTAACATAGGGGTGCCTAGATAATATTTAGATTTATTTCGCTTCACGTAAAATTTGAATTTCGGTATTTTCCATGAGAGAGCATACTGAGTTGGTGTATATACTCCATAACAGAGTAGAAAAAGGCATTGTATTTTTTTTCTAACAGACTGTATTTAGAGCAATTTTGTTTTTAACATTGGGTTGCCTAAATAATATTTAGATTTTTCGATTCAGGTAAAATTAGAATTTCTGTATTTTACATGAGAGAGCATACTGAGTTGGTGTATATACTCCAAAACAGAGTAGAATAAGGCATTGTATATTTTTTCTAACAGACTATATTAAGAGCCATTTTCTTTTAACTTCGAGGTGTCTAGATATTATTTACATTTTTTTCGATTCTTGTAAAATTTGAATTTCTGTATTTTACATGAGACAGCCTATGGAGTTGGTGTATATACTCCAAAAAAGAGTAGAAAAAAACACTGTATATTTTTTCTGACAGAATATATGCAGAACAATTTTGCTTTTAACATTGGGGTGCCTAGATAATATTTAGAGTTTTTTCGATTCACGTAAAATTTGAATTACGGTATTTTACATGAGAGAGCATACTGAGTTGGTGTACATACTCAAAAACAGAGCAGAATAGGGCATTGTATATTTTTTCTGACAAATTATATTCAGAATAATTTCGATTGTAACATTGGGGTGCCTAGATAATATTTATATTTTTTCGATTCAGGTAAAATTAGAATTTCTGTATTTTACGTGAGAGAGCATATGGAGTTGGTGTATATACTCCAAAACAGAGTAGAATAGGGCATTGTATATTTTTTCGGACAGATTATATTCAGAACAATTTTGTTTTTAACATTGGGGTGCCTAGACAGTATTTATATTTTTTCGATTCAGGTTTAATTAGAATTTCTGTATTTTACATGAGAGGGCATATGGAGTTGCTGTATATACTCCAAAACAAAGTGGAATAACGCATTGTATATTTTTTCTAACAGACTATATTCAGAGCCATTTTTGTTGAACGTTGAGGCGCCTAGATATTATTTAGATTTTTTTCGATTCGTGTAGAATTAGAATTTCGGTATTTAACATTAGAGAGCATACTGAGTTGGTGTATATACCCCAAAACAGAGTAGAATAGGGCATTGTATATTTTTTCTCACAGATTATATTCAGAGCAATTTTGTTTTTAACATTGGGTTGCCTACATAATATTTTGATATTTTCGATTCGGGTAAAATTAGAATTTCGGTAATTTACAAGAGAGAGCATACTGAGTTGGTGTATATACTTTAAAACAGAGTAGAAAAGGTCATTGTATATTTTTTCTGACAGATTATATTCAGTGCAATTTTTTCTTTAACATTGGCGTGCCTACATAATATTTATATTTTTCGATTTTGATAAAATTAGAATTTCTGTATTTTGCAAGAGAGAGCATATTGAGTTGGTGTATAAACTACAAAGCATAGTAGAAAAGGGCATTGTATTTTTTTTCTGACTGAATATATTCAGTGCAATTTTGTTTTTAACATTGGGGTTCCAAGACTATATTTATATTTTTTCGATACGGGTAGAATTAGAATTTCTGTATTTTACATGAGAGAGCATACGGAGTTGCTGTATATACTCCAAAACTGAGTTTAATAGGGCATTGTATATTTTCTCTAACATACTATATTCAGCGCCATTTTCTTTTAAGTGTGGGGCGCCTAGATATTATTTAGATTTTTTCGATTCGCTTAAATATAAAATTGCTGAATTTTACATGAGAGAGCATATTGTGTTGGTGTATATACTACAAAACAGAGTAGAAAAGGGTATTGTATATTTTTTCTGACAGGTTAGGTTCAGAGCAATTTTGCTTTTAGCATTCGCGTGCCTAGATAATATTTCCATTTTTATTGATTCACGTAAATTTAGAATTTCGGTATTTTACATGAGAGAGCATATTGAGTTGTTCTATATACTACAAAACGGAGTAAAAAAGAGCATTGTGTATTTTTTCTGACAGACTATATTCAGCGCAATTTTGCTTTTAACATTGGGCTGCCTAGGTAATATTTAGATTTTCTTCCATTCGCTTAAATATAGAATTTCTGTATTTTACATGAGAGAGCGTATGGAGGTGGTGTATATACTCCACAACAGAGTACAATAAAGCATTGTATATTTTTTCTAACATAGTATATTCAGAGACATTTTCTTTTAACTTTGGAGCGACTAGATATTATTTAGATTTCTTTCGATTTGCGTAAAATTAGAATTTCTGTATTTTACATGAGAGAGCATTCTGAGTTGGTGTATAGGCTCCAAAACAGAGTAGAATAAGGCATTGTATAGTTCTTCTAACAGACAATATTCAGAGCCGTTTTTTGTAACTTTTAAGCACCTAGATATTATTTAGATTTTTTTTGATTCGCATAAAATTAGAATTTCGTTATTTTACATGAGAGAGAATATTGAGTTGGTGTATATACTCGAAAACAGAGTACAAAACGGCATTGTATAATTTTTCTGACAGATTATATTGAGAGCAATTTTACTTATAACATTGGGGTGCCTAGATAATATTTAGATTTTTTTTGATTCGGTTAAATATAGAATTTCTGTATTTTACTTGAGAGAGCATATGGAGTTGGTGTATATACTCCAAAACAGAGTAGAATAAGGCATTCTATATTTTTTCTTACAAACTGTATTCACAGCCATTTTCTTCAAACTTTTAAGCGCCTAGATATTATTTAGATTTTTTTTTGATTCGCATACAATTTGAATTTCGGTATTTTAAATGAGAGAGCATACAGAGTTGGTGTATATACTCCAAAACAGAGTAGAATAAGGTATTCTATATTTTCTCTAACACACTATATTGAGAACCATTTTCTTTTAACTTTTGAGTGCCTAGATAGTATTTAGATGTTTTTCGGTTCGCGTCAAATTAGAATTTTGGTATTTTACATGATAGAGCATATTGAGTTGGTTTATATATTCCAAAACAGAGTAGAAAAGGGCATTGTATATTATTTCTCACAGATCATATTCAGACCAATTTTGCTTTTAACATTGGGGTGCCTAGATAATATTTAGATTTTTTCTATTTGGAGTAAAATTAGAATTTCTGTATTTTACATGAGAGAGCATACTGAGTTGGTGTATATACTCCAAAACAGAGTAGAATAAGGAATTGTATATTTTTTCTGACAGATTATATTCAGAGCAATTTCTCTTTTAACATTGGGGTGCCTAAATAATATTTAGATTTTTTTCGATTCGCTTAAATATAGAATTTCTGTATTTTTCATGAGAGAGCATATGGAATTGGTGTATATACTCCAAAACAGAGTAGAATAGGGCATTTTATATTTTTTTCTGACAGACTATATTCAGAGCAATTTTTTTTTAGTATTTGGGTGCCTAGATAATATTTAGATATTTGTTGATTCACTTAAATATAGAATTTCTGTATTTTTTATGAGAGAGCATATGGAGTTGGTGTAGAGAATATTTAGATTTTTTCAATTAGGGTTAAATTAGAATTTCTGTATTTTACATGAGAAAGCATATTGAGTTGGTGTATATACTACAAAACAGAGTTGAAAAGGGCATTGTATATTTTTTCTGACAGATTATATTCAGAGCAATTTTGCTTTTAATATTCGGGTGCCTAGATACTATTCAGATTTTTTTCGATTTACGTAAAATTGGAATTTCGGTATTTTACATGAGAGAGAATACTGAGTTGGTGTATATACTCCAAAACAGAGTAGAATTAGAAATTGTATATTTTTTTTAACGGACTATATTCAGAGCAATTTTGTTTTTAACATTGGGCTGCCTAGATAATATTTAGTTTTTTTCTATTTGCTTAAATATAGAATTTCTGTATTTTACATTAGAGAGCATATGGAGTTGCTGCATATACTCCAGAAATGAGTAGAATAGGGCATTGTATATTTTTTCTAACAAATTATATTCAGAGCAATTTTGTTTTTAACATTGGGGTGTCTAGATAATATTTAGATTTTTCAATTCGGGTAAAATTAGAATTTCTGTATTTTACATGAGCGAGCATGCTGAGTTGGTGTATATACTCCAAAACAGAGTAGAAAATGTCATTGTATATTGATTCTAACAGACTATATTCAGAGCCATTTTTTTTTAGCTTTGCGGTGCCTAGATATTATTTAGATTTTTTTCGATTCGTGTAAAATTAGAATATCGGTATTTTACATGAGAGAGCATATTGAGTTGGTGTATGTACTACAAAACAGAGTAGAAAAGGGCATAGTATATTTTTTCTGACAGATTATATTCGGAGCAATTTTTCTCTTAAAATTGGGGTGCCTAGATAATATTAAATTTTTTTCAATTCGCTTAAATATACAATTTCTGTATTTTACATGAGAGAGCATATGGAGTTGGTGTATATACTCCAAAACAAAGTATAAAAGGACATTGTATATTTTTTCTAACAGATTATATTCAGAGCAATTTTGCTTTTAACATTTGGGTGCCTAGATAATATTTAGATTTTTTTCGATTTTCTTAAATATAGAATTTCTGCATTTTACATGAGAGAGCATATGGAGTTGGTGTATATACTCCATAACAGAGTAGAATTGGGCATTGTATATTTATTCTGACAGATTATATTCAGAGCAATTTTGTTTTCACAATTGGGGTGCCTAGATAATATTTAGATGTTTTTCGATTCACGTAAAATTAGAATTTCGGTATTTTACATGAGAGAGCATACTGAGTTGGTGTATATAATCCAAAACAAAGTAGAATAAGGCATTGTATATTTTTTCTAACTGACTATATTTAGGGCCATTTTCCTTTAACTTTGCGGTGCCTAGATATTATTTAGAATTTTTTCGATTCGCATAAATTTAGAATTTCTGTATTTTACATGAGAGAGCATATGGAGTTTGTTTATATACTCCAAAACAGAGTATAAAAAGAATTGTATATTTTTTCTGACAGATTATATACAGAGAAATTTTGCTTTTTATATTGAAGGTCCTAGATAATATTTAGATTTTGTTTGATTCGCTTAAATATAGAATTTCTGTATTTTACATGAGAGAGCATATGGAGTTGGTGTATATACTCCAAAACAGGGTAGAATAGGGTATTGTATATTTTTTATGATAGATTATATTATGAGCAATTTTAACTTTGGTTCGCCTGGTTATTATTTAGATTTTTTTCGATTCGCGTAAAATTAGAATTTCGGTATTTTACATGAAAGAGCATATTGAGTTGGTGTATATACTCCAAAACAGAGTAGTAAAAAGCATTGTATATTTTTGATGACAGATTATATTCAGAGCAATTTTGTTTTTAACATTGGCGTGCCTAGATAATATTTAGATTTTTTCAATTCGGGTAAAATTAAAATTTCTGTATTTTACATGTGAGAGCATACTGAGTTGGTGTATATACTTCAAAACAGAGTAGAATAAGGCATTGTATATTTTCTGTAACAGACTATATTCAGAGCCATTTTCTTTTAACTTTGGGGCGCCTATATATTATTTAGATTTTTTTCAATTCGCGTATAATTAGAATTTCGGTGTTTTACATGAGAGAGCATACTGAGTTCGAGTATATACTCCAAAAAAGAGTAGAATAAGGCCTTGTGTAATTTTTCTAACAGACTATATTGAGAGCCATTTTCTTTTTCTTTTTTTTTTTTTTTTTGATATGGAGTTTCGCTCTTGTTACCCAGGCTGGATTGCAATGGCGCGATCTCGGCTCACTGCAGCCTCTGCCTCCTGGGTTCAGGCAATTCTCCTGCCTCAGCCTCCCGAGTAGCTGAGATTATAGGCACGCGCCACCATGCCCAGCTAATTTTTTGTATCTTTAGTAGAGACGGGGTTTCACCATTTTGACCAGGATGGTCTCGATCTCATGACCTCGTGATCCACCCGCCTCGGCCTCCCAAAGTGCTGGGATTACAGGCTTGAGCCACCAGGCCCGGCCGAGAGCCATTTTCTTTTAATTTGAGGTGAATAGATATTATTTAGATTTTTTCGATTCTCGTAAAATTAGAATTTCGGTATTTTACATGAGAGAGCATGTTGAGTTGATATATGTACTACAAAACAGAGTAGAAAAGGGCATTGCATATTTTCTCTGACAGATTATATTCAGACCATTTTTGCTTTTAACATCATTGTGCCTAGATAATATTTAGATTTTTTTTGATTTGCGTAAAATTAGAATTTCGTTATTTTACGTGAGAGAGCATATCGAGTTGGTGTATATACTCCAAAACAGAGTAGAATAGGGCATTGTATATTTTTTCTGACAGATTATATTCAGAGCAATTTTGTTTTTAACATTGGGGTACCTAGATAATATTTAGATTTATTTTAATTGGATTAAATATAGAATTTCGGTATTTTACATGAGAGAGCATATGGAGTTGGTGTATATACCCCAAAACAGAGTAGAATAGGGCACTGTAAATTTTTTCTAACAGATTACATTCAGAGCAATTTTGTTTTCAAAATTGGGGTGCCTAGATAATATTTAGATTTTTTCGAATTGGGTAAAATTAGAATTTCGGTATTTTACTTGAGAGCACACTGAGTTGGTGTATATACTCCAAAACAGAGTAGAATAAGGCATTGTATATTTTTTCTAACAAACTATATTGAGAGCCATTTTCTTTTATGTATCGGGAGCCTAGATATTATTTAAAGTTTTTTTGATTCTCGTAAGATTAGAATTTCGTCATTTTACATGAGAGAGCATATTGAGTTGGTGTATATACTGCAAAAGAGAGTAGAAATAGGCATTGTATATTTTTTTATGATATATTATATTCAGAGCAATTTTGCTTTTAACATTTGGGTGCTTGGATAATATTTAGATTTATTTCGATTCGCTTAAATATAGAATTTCTATATTTTACATGGGAGAGTATATAAAGTTGGTGTATATACTCCAAAACAGAGTAGAATAGGGCATAGTATATTTTTTCTCACAG
Source organism: Callithrix jacchus (assembly GCF_049354715.1). Lineage (NCBI taxonomy): Eukaryota > Metazoa > Chordata > Mammalia > Primates > Cebidae > Callithrix > Callithrix jacchus. Next base: position 123,123,067 of record NC_133514.1, read on the forward strand.
ATTATTGTTTGAGCAATTTTTTTTTTAACATTGGGGTGCCTAGATAATATTTAGGTTTTTTTCGTTTCGGGTAAAATTTGAATTTCTGTATTTTACTTGAGAGAGCATACTGAGTTGCTGTATATACTCCAAAAGAGAGTAGAATAAGGCATTGTATATTTTATCTAACAGACTATATTCAGAACCGTTTTCTTTTAACTTTGGGTCGCCTAGGTATCATTTAGATTTCTATCGATTCATGTAAAATTAGAATTTCGGTATTTTACATGAGAGAGCATATTGAGTTCGTGTATGTACTACAAAACAGATTATAAAAGGGCATTGTATATTTTTTCTGACAGATTATATTTAGAGCAATATTGCTTTTAACATTGGGGTGCCTTGATAATATTTAGATTTTCTTTGATTCGCTTAAATTTAGAATTTCTGTATTTTACATGAGAGAACATATGGAGTTGGTGTATATACTCCAAAACAGAGTAGAATAGGGCATTGTATATTTTTTCTGCCAGACTATATTCAGAGCAATTTTGTTTTTAACATTGGGGTGCCTAGATAATATTTAGATTTTTTTCTATTCACTTAAATATAGAATTTTTGTATTTTACATGAGAGAGCATATTGAGTTGGTGTATATACTACAAAACAGAGTAGAATAGGATATTGTATATTTTTTCTGACAGATTATATTCAGAGAAATTTTGTTTTTAACATTAGGGTGCTTGGATAATATTTAGATTTTTTTCGATTCACGTAAAATGAGAATTTCTGTATTTTACATGAGAGAGCACACTGAGTTGGTGTATATACTCCAAAACAGAGTAGAATAGGATATTGCATATTTTTTCTGACAGATTATATTCAGAGCAATTTTGTTTTTAGCATTGGGGTGCCTACATAATATTTAGATTATATTCGTTTAGCGTATATTTAGAATTTCTGTATTTTACATGACAGAGCATTTTGAGTTGGTGTATATACTCCCAAAAAGAGTAGAAAGGGGCATTGTATATTTTTATGACAGATTATATTCAAAGCAATATGCTACTAACATTGGGGTGCTTAGAAAATATTTAGATTATATTCGAATATTGTAAATTTTGAATTTCTCTATTTTAGATGAGAGAGCATATAGAGTTGGTGTATATATATACTCCAAAACAGAGTAGAAAAGGGCATTGTATATTTTTGCTGACAGATTATTTTCAGAGAAAATTTGCTTTTTACCTTGGGGTGCCTATATTATATTTAGATTTCTTCGATTCGTGTAAAATTAAAATTTCGGTATTTTACGTGAGAGAGCATATTGAGTTGGTGTACATACACCAAAACAGAGTAGAAAATGACATTGTATTTTTTTTGACAGATTATATTCAGAGCAATTTTGCTTTTAAGATTGGGATGCCCAGATAATATTTAGATTTTTTTCAATTCGCATAAATTTAGAATTTTGGACTTTTACATGAGAGAGCATATTGAGTTGGTGTATATACTCCAAAACCGAGTAGAAAAGGACATTGTATATTTTTTCTGACAGAATATATTCAGAAAAATTTTTCTTTTTACCTTGGGGAACCTAGATAATATTTAGATTTCTTTCGATTTACGTAAAATCAGAATTTCTCTGTTTTACATGAGAGAGCATATTGAGTTGATGTGTATACTCCAGAACAGATTAGAAAAGGGTATTGTATATTTTTTCTGACAGATTATTTTCTGAGCAATTTTTCTATGAACATTGGGATGCCTAGATAATATTTATATTTTATTCGATTAGCGTATATTTAGAATTTCGGTATTTTACATGAAAGAGCATATTTAGTTGGTGTATATACTGCCAAACAGAGTAAAAAAGGGCATTGTATATTTTTTCTGACAGATTGTATTCAGAGAAATTTTGATTTTTAAATTGGGGTGCGTAGATAATATTTAGATTTCTTTCGATTCGCGTATATTTAGAATTTCGGTATTTAAATGAGAGAGCATATTGATTTGGTGTATATACTCCAAAACAGAGTAGAAAAGGGCATTGTATATTTTATCTGACAGATTATATTTAGAGCTATTTTGCTTTTAACATTGGGGTGCCTAGATAATATTTAGATTTTTTTCGATTTTCATACATTTAGAATTTCGGTATTTTACATGAGAGAGCATATTGAGTTGGTGTATATACTCCAAAAAAGAGTAGAATAGAATATTGTATATTTTTTCTGACAGATTATATTCAGAACAATTTTGTTTTTAACATTGGGGTGCTTAGATAATATTTAGATTATATTCGATTATCCTAAATTTAGAATTTCCGCATTTTATATGAGAGAGCATATTGAGTTGGTGTATATACTGCAAAACAGAGTAGAAAAGGGCATTGTATATTATTTCTGACAGATTACATTCTGAGCAATTTTGCTTTCAACATTGGGGTGCCTAGATAATATTTAGATTTTTTTCTATTTGCATAAATTTATAATTTCGGTATTTCACATGAGACAGCATATAGAGTTGGTGTATATATTCCAAAACAGAATATAAAAGGGCATTGTATATTGTTTCTAACAGATTATATTCAGAGAAATTTTGCTTTCACCATTGGGGTGCCTAGATAATATTTAGATTTTTATCGATTTGCGTAAATTTAGAATTTCGGTATTTTACATGAGGGAGCATATTGAGTTGGTATATATACTCCAAAACAGAGTAGAAAAGGGCATTGTATACTTTTTCTGACAGACTATATTCTGAGAAGTTTTGCTTTTTTTCTTGGTGTAGTAGATAATATTTAGATTTCTTTCGATTTGCGTAAAATTAGAATTTCGGTATTTTACATGAGAGAGCCTATTGAGTTGGTGTATATACTCCAAAACTGAGTAGAAAAGGGCATTGTAGATTTTTTCTGACAGATTATATTCAGAACAATTTTGCTTTTATCAATGGGGTGCCTAGATTATATTTACATTTTTTTCGATTTATGTAATTTAGATTTTCGGTATTTTACATGAGAGAGCATATTGAGTTGGTGTATATACTCCAAAACAGAGTAGAACAAGGCATTGTATATTTTTTCTGACAGATTTTATGCAGAGCAATTTTGATTTTAACATTGGGGTGCCTAGATAATATTTAGATTATTTTTTATTCTCGTAATATTAGAATTTCGTTATTTTACATGAGACAGCATATTGAGTTGGTGTATATACTCCAAAACAGGGTAGAAAAGGGCATTGTGTATTTTTTCTGACAGATGATATTCAGTGCATTTGTTCTTTTAACATTGGGGTGCCTAGATAATATTTAGATTTTTTTCTATTTGCGTAAATTTAGAATTTCGCTATTTTGCATGAGAGAGCCTATTGATTTGGTGTATATACTCCAAGAAAGAGTAAAAAAGGCCATTGTATATTTTCTCTTACACACTATATTATGTGCAATTTTGCTTTTAACGTTGGTGTACATAGAAAATATTTATATATTTTGTAACCACGTAAATTGAGAATTTATATATTTTACATGATAGAGCATATTGAGATGGTGTATATACTCCAAAACAGAGTAGAATAGGGCATTGTATATTTTTTGGAACAGATTTTCTTTAGAGCAATTTTGTTTTTAACATTGTGGTGCATAGATAATATTTATATATTTTTTTATCTGGTAAATTTAGAATTTTAATATTTTACAAGAGAGAGCATATTGATTTGGTGTATATACTCCAAAAGAGTGTAGAAAAGGGCATTGTATATTTTTTCATACAGATTATCATTACAGCAATTTTTCTTTCAGCATTTGGGTAAATATATAATATTTATATGTTTTTCTATTCACGTAAATTTAGAGTTTTGGTATTTTACATGACAAAGAATATTGAGATAGTGTATATACTCCAAAAGAATGTAGGAGAGGGCATTGTATATTTTTTCTAACAGATTATTTTACGAGCAATTTTGCTTATATCATTCGGGGACATAGAGGATATTTATATTTATTTCTAACAGCGTAAATTTAGATTTTCAGTATTTTACATGAGAGAGAATATTGAGATGGTATATATACACCATAAGACAGTAGAAAAGAGCATTGTATTTTTTTTCTAACAGAGTATCTTCCACGCAATTTTGTTTTTTACATTGGGGTGCATAGAGAATATTTATATTTGTGTCTAACCACGTAAATTTAGAATTTTTGTATTTTACATGTGAGAGAATATTGAGATTGTGTATATACTAAGAAAGAAGTAAAAAAAAGCATTGTGTATTTTTTCTAACAGAGTGTCTTTAGAGTAATTTGGTTTTTAACATTGAAGTCAAAGGAAATACTTACATTTTCTCTATCCACGTAATAATAGAATTTCCATGTTTTACAAGAGGGAATATGGAGATGGTGTATATACCTTAAAACAGAATAGAAAAGGGCATTGTATATTTTTTCTAACAGAGTATTGTCAGAACAATTTTGTTTTTAACGTTGGGGTAAAAAGAGAATATTTATATTTTTAGTAATTTTGTGTTTAACATTTGTGTTAAAATGAGTATGTATATATTCTGTAACCGCATAAAATTAGAATTTCCATATTTTACAAGATAGAGAATATTGAGTCGGTGCATATACTTTAAAACATAGTAGAAAATTGCATTGTATATTTTTTCTATCAGAGTGTCTTCAGAGTAATTTTTTAAGGTTAAATTAGAGTATTTATATTTTCTGTAACTGCATAAAAATAGAATTTTTGTATTTTACAAGACAGCCAATATTGAGACGGTGTATATACTTTAAAATAGTGTATTAAAGGGCCTTGTATATTTTTTCTAACACAGTATTTTCATAGTAATTTACATTGTGTGTGGGGAGCAAATTTCTCAAATCCCTTTAACATATTCTCCCTCTCCCCTGTTTTTCTCTTTGCTCACTATTGAATCATTTTCAGGTTTCTTGATTTCTTATCTTTTTCCAATGAGCATTTTAGCTTCTGTCCACTTCTACTTTCAGAATTCTTCAGCTACCAAGACCCACCTCCTCAGAGAGTTGCTGGAGATTTTAGTAACAAAAATTTTCTCTGTCACATTTAGGAGATGTGCTTCCTTATCTTTATTCTATCAAGCTGGGTGAATTTACACAAAACACTTTATATCTTAGAACCAGTTTCCTCTCTGTAGAATGTAGCTAACATCTATTCTGTGGTCACAAGGATCCTCAAAATAAAAAATAATCATAGTTAATATGTGTGGCTTACTAACCATGTTCTAGAAACCATGTCAAGTGCTTTCTGCAGATGGTTCCCCTTTTATTTTACTGTTGGAACTATCGTCAACCCTACTTCGCAGACTACTAAATTGAGTGTCTGAGCTGCTAAGCCACTTGTCCAACGATATACAGCCAGTAACAGAATGAGGATCAGCATTTGAGATAGAAATATTCTACACAAAATGTACTGTTAGAGTGAAACTAGAGTGGTATCATCTCAGATAAGCGTTCATGCCTGTTCGCTTATCGAATCGGCGGAATACATTAAATGCATTCAGGAGATTGGGAGACATTGTTTAAATTTTCCCCAAAACCCAGAAGAACTCAAAAGTACTCATTGTCTTGGCCTTATTGGTATTTGACTATGAATACAATAGATCCCACAGAAGCAAGTCTAGTAGAGTGGCCTTGGCAAAAGGCTAGGATTTAGGAGCAGGTTTAGGCAACTCAAGCCTTCTCGGCTTCCATTTTCTCATCTGTACTTTCATCATTCTGATTTTTAAGAGCACCTTTGTTGAAAGTAAAGGTTCAGTGAAACGGCACAGATGAAGTCCTTCCTATTTGGTCTGGCAGGTAGTAGTTGCTCAACACGTGTTGTCTATTAATGACGACCACAATGATCATAGTGGACTAATAATGAATTGATAAAATATGATTATGTAAGTTCAAATGAGTTTTGATCTCGCCCCTCTCCTCTGTTTCAGAGGCTGTATGGTTTTTATGTTCTACATTGTATGGCTTAACGTTGGCAGGTGGGGGATTTTGATAGACACATGATAAAATCAGAAGCCCCAAGACTTGTATTTTCATCACAGAAATGTATTACTTCCTTGAGTTGTGACCTGGAGAGAGTTACTTTGTCTAAGTTAACCTTACTTGTAAAAATAATCATAAATATACCTGCCCTTTCTCGTCATCTCAGCCTCTCCGCAGTCAGTGTGAGGTACCATTGGTATAGTGTATATGAAGGGGTTTGCAAGCTCTGGAGTGCTGTATGTATGCTATTTTGCCTCTTCAATTGTGAGTGGTGTTTTCCCATTCTCCTTAAATGACCCAACACTACGCTCTTGGTAAAATAAATGCATTTGTGCATGAACATTTGGCCAATATAATAAGAGCTGCATTTGCAAGAATATTTCCCTTGAACAGCCAAGTGAGCCACTATGAGCTGCACTGTAGCAGTGACATTTACAATAATTTGTTCAGAAGAGCAATTGCCAACTTGCCTATTTGACTAGTATGGAGTACTATACGTTGTTTAGGGTGATGAGATCAGTAAACCAGCAATTTGGTAGAGCCATCAGAGAAGAGGATGAAAAGAAATGAATATCTGAGATCCTGAGTTTCCAATCAGATCAAGAAAAAGAAGCCTATAAGAATAGGTCCCATTTATTTTGGGGAGAAACATACACCGCTTTGTATGAAGGCTTCATTTTCTAGGAATATTTTCTAATGCTTTCAAAAACATTGTGATATATGTAGGACTATTCCCATTTTACAGATGAGAAACCTGAGGCTATGAGGTTTAAGTCACTAGTCTGCTCCTTCTTCCATTCTGGTTTTTAGAAAATGGTGCCACCACCTATCCAGTCACACAAGCCAAAGTCCTATGAGTGAGCTCTGGTTTATCCCTTTCTCTCTCAATTCTCATATCCAACTTACCATTCAGGCCTGCTGATTTTAGTTCTTAAATATCCCTTAGCTTCTGTTTTTTCTTTCCATTAAAATTCTCATTGCAGCCCTTCTGTGGATTACCTCCTGGCCTTCCACCTTTGTGTCTGTGTTTATGTTGTCTCCAGTCTGTCCTCCACGTAAGTCAGACCATGCCCCATATCTCCCAGTCCTTCTTAGAATGAGGACAAACCTCCTCACCATGGCCACAGTCTTCTTTCCATTTCTCTGTCCTCATGGCGTGCCCCTCCTCTCTGCTCTGCACTGCAAAGACTCAGCATCTTGTACTGGCCAAGGTCCAGGTCCCCCTGCACCACATATTTGCCAGGAATGCCAGATCGTCCTTACTTTGCCCACTTACTGCCCACTCATGCTTCTGGTCTCGGTCCCTCCCTAGGGGAAACCTTTCCTGACCTTTGTAACTAAAGCAAAGCCTTCTCCTGGGTGCTCTCATTGTTCCAGAGACCTGCCTGCACAGCACTTGTACCAGTTAAACCTTTACATTAACTGGAGTGACAGATATGTTAGTGTCCACTGCTGCCTCGCAGGAATAAAGCCAGAAAAGGTAAGGCCCTATCTGTGTGCATTTCTACAGTCTAGTGTGCTTAGTGAGATATTGTTTAAGAAGAATGAGTTGGACATGACAGCATGGCTAGAAAGTGATGGATTGAGGATTGAAACATACTTCTTTCTGGTTCTAGAGAGTTGGCTGCTAACACTATTCACTTTGGGACAGTGTCATTTTAGGACTGATAAGGGTACTTTTTGCTAAGATCAAATATATTTTGGGTCCATCAGATGAAGTTTGATAAAAGTGGGTTATTCAGAACCCACTGATAAGCAGAGCTGCCTGACCAAGATTTTCAGATTTTGCATCAAAGAGAAAAGTAATGAAAGTGGGCTGATGGGAGGGGAAGGAGGGCTGAAAAGTGAAGCAGGAACAGCTATTTCTATAGTGCCCTTGACCCTGCCTTTCTCTGTTCTTCACTCTGGCTGAAATTGACCACCCTGAGTGCGTTCAGATAATGATAAATTATCTCTGTCACACTGTGTGTGTGTGTGTGTGTGTGTGTGTGTGTGTGTGTGTGTGTGTGTGTTTGGCTATGTACAAAAGAGGCAGCTTCTGTGAATAAATGAAGCCTTGTAATTAAGGAATTTGTTGTAAATGGCAAGATGCATTGGTGCTTGGTCCTTAGTACTCCTCGCTGAGGCCACATTTCCTTGAACTGGCTTGTATTTGCCACTGACACTACTAGCAGCAGGATGGAGGGGAGGAAGGAAGACACCAGGTGTTGCAATGCTTAGCGCCTGCTTTCAGCTTTGCTGCAAACTAAAACACTGACTGACTTTGGTTAACCCCCTCACCTCTTTGAGCCTCAGTTTTTTCATCTGAAAAAAATCAATGATGGTTTGAATGTCTTCCGAATATGACATTCAGTTATCTCTCTCTCCATTGTGGAAGCACTGGGAACTATTGTTCTCCTGTCTCTGGTGGCCGTTATGATTTCTGCATTATCAAGGAGCCCTCTCTAACCTAAATAACCCCCCAAAGAAATTAAGTTTGTAATCATTTCTGCCTGGTAAGCGAAATGACAAGAGAAAAGAGCTAGTTGTCAATAGCCCTGTGGATGGCGCATTAATGGGATCTGTGCAAACAGTTGCTTATAGAGCCATAATTTGCCTTTCGTTTTCCTTTGCAACTCAGAAAAAAGTGAATAATTTTCAAAGAGCCTCTCATTGAACATAGTTTTTAAAAACATGTCATTGGCAAAAGGGGCACTTGGTTGCTTGATTGCCATATATCTCTGAGTATGTGGAACAGTTATTTTTAGCTGGGGGTAACTAGCTGAGAAGAAAACTGCCGCATCTTGGAGGCAGAAGAATCTTTGTATGTCTTATGTTGGCATGGAGAAAGCAAAGCGAAAAGGCAGAGTATAAAAGGTTGTTAACTAGATAAGGGGTCAGCTGCATTTCCTCTGGCTGCTCAGAGGTGAGGCCCTAAAGCAATGGAGACAACATTGTGGGTTGGAATGTGTTTGCAGGGTCTAATTAGTTTACCCAAGAAAAGCAAAAAAGAGAAAGGGCTAAAAATATGTAGATTGTAAAATTCATGGCTTCATTTGCTCTTCTGTGCCTTTGAAACCTTTTAAAAACCTTATAGTAGAACAATTTGTAATCCTTGAAGCCTTTTTGCTACCACTCTTGTCAGCTTGTCTAAGGCCACCGTAACTTATCAGCTACTGGGGAAAGTTGTTTAAACTCTCTGAGCCTCCTTTTTCCCACTGGTTCACTTAGGGGCACCAATTCCTAATGTTTCTGCCTGAGTTATTGTTTTTCAGATCCCATAATTGTTTGCATATGTGCTCTATAAGATGCGTCACCTAGCACACATTGTGGGCAACCTCAGGTGTAGAAGTTAGGACATCTTTGTGCCTGGATTTGGCTGTTACTAACAAGACGGAACGGGGAGGAAGGGCAGAGTAGACTACTGTAGAATTTTTCTGGATTCTTTTGGTTTCTCCAGAAAAATGATACTGTTCTTATATTTAAAGATAACTATCTGCCTAGGCATATTGAAATTCTAAGGTTGACACCACTTTGCATTGATCCTAGGGCAGGGTTTCAGGATTGCTGGAGCAGCATCATCCTTTTACAGTATAGATTTCAGTCAGCAGGCTGGTCATGGCCTCCTCAGTGTGCAATCTTCTTACTGATGGTGGGCGTCAGTGGGCTGGACTCACAGTTTCCATCTCTTAGGCTGGGCAGGCCAATGGTGGCAATGGTAAAAATTTCATGGGAACATACATCAGAAGTAATAAGAAATCCATCTTCTTAAAGCCTTCATAGGAGATTTCCTGAAGATTTATAAAAGGCACTTCATTGATCAAATGACTCTGATGTTTCCCCTCACTGGAAGAAATTCAGGTCACCAGCCCACTTAAAATCATTGTGTTCTCCTTTTGCAGTAACCTCTGCTCATATAATTTCTTTATGGCATATTATATACTATTAACTTAATATCCTGATTAGTGGAGCTAGCAAACACTCAGTATCACTATAAACTGCAGTATCATAACTGACTTCCTTTAAAAATCATCTAATGTTTCTTTAAAATCACTGGTGCTTTTGTAAAGTAGTTCATATTTAGGAATATGAACATTTTATCATGCTGGAAAATTATTTGAATTCCTTTTCATTTAAAACCTATAGCTTTCTATTTAATCTAGCTTTCACAAATATTTTCTTTGCCCACTATAGAAAAATCGAGTTTAGAGATAAATGTAAAGTCACTCATAGCTCCATCCAAAAGTCAACAACTCTTAATATCATTATTTTTGTTCTTGTTCTCAGTATTTTTGCTGAATCTATGTTTCGTAGAGTTTCATCATATGTCAGATAAAACTGCATATATATGAGTTTTTAAACAATACATTTTTATTGTCATAAATGAAACACACATTTAATATGGTATGACTAGGACATATAGGGAGATATAACAAAGAAAATTAAAGTCATTTAAAATCTTACCAAATCTAATAACCATAAACCTTTCGATGTATTTTCTCAGAATACTTTTTCCTATGCCTTTTATATTTTCTTGATTATCAAGTACTTCAAGCGTATAGAAAAGACAGTAATTAATATAAGCAGCAATGGAAAATTTTAAAATATGGGTATTTTTCTGCATGTGTTTCAGATTGTTTAGTTTTTGTTGTCCTTTGCCCTCCCCACGTGTCCCTTTATTTTCCTGGCAAAACAAAGCATTACAGATATAGTTGCAGCTTCCTATACTCAATTTTATTTTTCTAAAACTTACTGATATTGAAATGTCTACCTCTGATCTACTTACTTTCCCTGCCGAATAATACTTTACCATATGGAAATACCACGATGTACAATTACATGCATAGTGCCATATACATTTATGTACAGGTTTCTTGGGAAGAATCTCTCTTACTGTGTTCCCAGAAGAGGGATTGGTAAATTGTAGGGGAGGCTTGTCTTCATTTTTCCTATGAATTTCTAATTGTTTAAAGTAGTTGTAACAATTGGTATTCCCACAGGAAATGTGGGGAAACTTGTTTTGTGTTTGGCTTCACTTGATATTCCTAGGCTTTTACTTTTTGTTTGTCAATCTTATGAATGTAAAATGGTATGTTTTAATTTATATTGTGCGCAGACTTTATTATTCGGGACATATGTAACCTTTCTCATGCACCACTGTCATGGATTTGTTTTCAATTTAACTCATTTACTAAGCACGGAAAATTGTGAGGTTTCTCAAAGATGGCGATGAGAACTGCTGATGGATTTGCTGCATTAGATCCACCCTCTCCAGCTCTGGCCCTCTAGTGTCAGTATTTCTGCCTTCCATTTCTAGTGCTTCCTCTTTTCAGGTTCTGGGAACATTCTGACTGTAGAAATCAGTTGCAGTAATTGGAAGAACTTTTACTAAAGTGACTTACTTGTCTTCTTACTTGGTAATTATGCAGACTGTAAAATATATTTATGAAAAAATTCAAGTTATATACAAAACCAGACACTACCAAAGTATATACAAAGTTCATGATCCCTTTTATTTTTCTCTTCTTCCTCTTCCAATATATAACCACTTGTAGAGAGCCCCTACTATTTCCTTTGTATTTATGTTTATGTCCAAATGCAATAGATATTCTCTAACATATCTCCTTGGATCCATGAGAAGAAGGTGAATGTAATTTTTAAAAATGAATATGATATCTCTACATCAGCACAGTATTGCATTATACGGAAATAAGAGAAAGAATCTAACTCTTCCATGGACATTTAGGTGGCTTGTAGTTTTCTATTATTTTAAACAGTGTTGTGGAAAACATTCTTGTAAATGTCTTTGAACATCGATGTGAAAATTGTCTCAGGAGATATTTGTAGAAATGCTATTTTCATGGTCTTTTTTGCCTACTTTATTCATTTTTATTTAGAACATTTTATAGAACATTAGGAATTGGTGACTTCTAAGTAGGTGTAAAACACAGTACCGGGCCAGGTATGGTGGCTCACACCTGTAATCCCAGCACTTCGGGAGGCCGAGGCGGGTGGATCACGAGGTCAAGAGATAGAGACCATCCTGGTCAACATGGTGAAACCCCATCTCTACTAAAGATACAAAAAATTAGCTGGGCATGGTGGTGCGTTCCTGTAGTCCCAGCTACTTGGGAGGCTGAGGCACGAGAATTGCCTGAACCCAGAAGGCGGAGCTTGCAGTGAGCCGAGATCACGCCATTGCACTTCAGCCTGGGTGGCATGAGCGAAACTCCGTCTCAAAAAAAAAAAAAAAAAAAAAAAAAACAGAAAAAACACAGTACCTGGATTCTCTGAGCTTTATGTTCTGTTTGAAGCAGGGGAAGTGACACTAACTAACTGTTAGGGTGATTTTGAGGATTAAATGAGATACTGTGTACAAAGTTTATAGCATGGGTTTTGGATCACAGCAGAGACTAGAAAGTTCAGTTTTGCCTCCTTTTAGTCGGTCCCGAACCGAAATATACTTTTAAATATTCTTTCAGCACAGATTTTAAAGTTTGATAGAAATAGAATTATATAGTGATCACTCCATATGTAAGGTTTCTTTTAGTCAAGAAAATGTTTTTGATATTCAGCCATGTTGTTGCACATGTCAATAGTTCTTTCCTTTTTTATCCTCCTATCTCAGGTCTTAAAAAAGGAATACTGCAAAAAAAAAATGAAACAATATTTCCACTTTTATTCGGTTTTGGTCTACAGTTGACATTGTTCTCAAGTATCACTAACAGGTTCCCATGGAGAGAAAAATTTATTTTCTGTCCACAACATAACAGAAATTATAACAGATGCAGAAGGCCTACTAGCCCTGTGTGAAAATCATCATGTTGACTATATTTCTCAAAAGTTAAACTCAGGTGTAGGGGCAGCTGTCAGTCTTTGTTTCCTCACTATCAATCCCACCACTTTTATTTTTTCATTTGGGGAAAATAATAATGACTGTAAGAACAATGAAAAAATAATAAAAGGACAGTAAAAAGGTTGAATGCACTGGCTGTGGCAGGGAGCAAATCAGAAATGGTTTGTTATTTCCCTTCACTTTATCAAAGTTGCTACGTGGACTCATTCTTACCCACCTGTTGGGTAGAATCTTTGATATTTTCTATTTCACTGAGCAATTTAAGATATTAAGAAATTCTGTCTAGTTCAAAACAGGAGCAGAAAACCAAGCACCACACTTTCTCACTCATAATTGGGAGTCGAACAGTGAGAACACATGGACACAGGGAGGGAACAACACACATTGGGGCCAGTTGGGGGTCAGAGGAGGGTGAGACGGGGAGACCATTAGGACAAATAGCTAGTGCATGTGAAGCTTAAAACCTAGATGAACGGTTGATAGGTGCAGCAAAGCACCATGGTACACATATACCTATATAATAAACCTACACATTCTGCACCTGTATCCTGGAACTTCAGAAAAATCCTGTTTAGTTTAATTTCCAAACTCAAAAATCTCATTCAGCTGAAAACTTAACCCTTTTTTACATATTTTAACACATAAAATAATCAACAATGAAAACAGGTAGAGGTTGAGCATCTCTGATCCATAAACCCCAAAATCCAAAATATTCCAAGATCTGAAATTCATCCACATCGATGGCTGAGATAGCGATATGTGTGCTTTCTGATGGTTCAATGTATACAAACTTTGATTCGTGCACAAAATTGCTAAAAATATGTAAAATTTTATTTGCGTTATGTGTATGAGGTGTACGTAAACATAGGTGAATTTTGTGTTTAGACTTCAGTTATATCTTTAAGAGATCTCTTTATGTATATGTAAATGTTCCAAAATATGAAAAAAGTTTAAAATCCAAAACACTTCTAGTCCCAAGGAATTCAGATAAGGAATATTCAACCACTACATCTAATAAGTCATGGATATTTTAAAATGAAATTTTAAAAGTATTTAAAGCGTCCAAAAGACATCAGGAGAAAAGGGACAGGACAAAAAGTGGGGAAGGGGATGCAAACAAAAACAAAATAATGAAACAAACCATTCAATTGTAAGCTTGAATCCAATTACATCATTCAACCACTAATAAATCTATATTTAATAACGTTAAACTTTAATGAATCATACCACATACTCCAATTCAAGTGCAGAGATTGCCAGAATTGATTTAAAAAACCCACAAGACCCAGTGCTGTATATGAAATACACACTTTGAATAGAAAAAAAAAGACAAGTATACGTAGGTCTAAATAAGTACATTTGAATTTTTTTAAGACAGTGTCCTACTCTATCTCCCAGGCTGGAGTACAGTGGTGCGATCTCTGCTCACTGTAAACTCCGCCTCCTGGGTTCGAGCAATTCTCCTGCCTCAGCCTTTTGAGTAGCCGGGAATACGGAAACCTGCCACCACGCCTAGCTAAATGTTGGGGTATTTTTAAGAAAGCTGGGGTTTCACTGCATTGGATAGGCTTGTCCTAAACTTTTGACCTCAAGTGATCTACCTGCCTCAGCCTCCCAAAGTGCTGGGATTGCAGGTGTGAGCCACTGTACCTGACCCTAAATGAGTACATTTAAAATGATATACTATGCAAACAGTCAGTAATGGAAGTATGAAGAAGCTATATTAATACCAAATAAAATATGCTTAAGTCAAAACAGTATTTCCAAAGATAAAGAGGGATAGTTCATGATTACAGAAGAGTCATTTCATCAAAAAATGGATTAAAAATAATTTGTGCGTCAATTTGCACAAAACAAAATTGAACTAAAGGAATAAACAAACAATCCACAATTTTGATTGGTGATTTTAATACCCATCTCCCAAGCAATTGATAGATAAACTAGACAAAATCTTAGTCAAGATGCAGATGACCTGAACAACACTCTCCACCATCTTAAACAAACCAATGGAAGACAACATCCTATAACCACAGAATACTGTATGTTTCAAGTACATGTAGTGTTCACTAGGATAGGTCACATGCTAGGTCGTAAAACAAGACTGAATAGATTAAATCAAATTGATTTCATGCAGTGTATGTTACCTGACCACAATAGGATTAAAACAGAAATTAACAATAAGAGAACTATGAAAGCTCCAAGTACTTGGAGATTAAATATAATACACAAGCCCAAGAAGAAATCAAAAGGTAGAATATAAAATATTTTATTCTAAGGGATAATCAAAATACAACATGCCAACACTTATGAATTACAGCGATGGGAGTTCCCAGAGGGAAGTATAGCCGTACATGCTTATACTGCAATAGAAGAAAAAGAGAAAGGTCTAAAATCAATGACGTAAATGTTCACCTAAAGAGGATTGAAAACACACACACACACACACACACAGAGCAAAGAAAACTCCAACGAAGTAGTAAGAAGGAAACAATAAAGGTAAAAGTTCAGAGATAAACCAAATTGAAGACAGACAAAATAATAGAGAAAACTAACAAAGCAAAGAAGCTGGTTGTTTTAAAATATCAACATTAATAAACCTTAAGCTACTCTGATCATGAAAAAAAGAGAGGAAACACAAATGGTCAATATCAATATCAGAAGTGAAAGCGAAGTGAAACTATCACTACAGATCCTGCGGACGTGAAAAGGATAGTAAGAGACTATCATAAACAACGTCATGGTGACAAATTCTGCAACTTAGATGAAATGAACAAAGTATCTGAAAAATACAACAAAAACTAACACAAATTTTGCAGAAAATGTGTCTGGGAAAATTAAAAGATACATTAAACAAAAGAATACGCAAGCCACAGCCTGACAGAAAATGGTCATAAATCTATTTTCAGTAAAGAGCCTGATTTCCAGAATACATAAAGCAGTTTTATAACCTGAAAATAAGGCTGGGCACAGTGGCTCACACCTGTAGTGCCAGTACTTTGGGAGGCCGTGGAGGATGAATGGCTTAAGGCCAGGAGTTTGAGACTAGTCTGGGCAACATGGTGAGACCCTGACACCTAGTATAAGTACAAAAAATTAGCCTTGTATGTTGGCTAATATCAATACAAAAAGTTATCCTGGTATCGGCTGATTGGGAGACTGAGGCGGGAGGATCGCTTGAGCCCAGGAAGCAGAGGCTGTAGTGAGCCAAGATTGCACCATTGCCTTCCAGCCTGGATGACAGAACAACTAAAAGAAAAGAAGATAACAACTACTGTTTAGAAGGGGAAAAATTTGAGGAGCCACTTTGCAAAGATAATATACAAGTGGGACAAAATGATTAACATCAAGGAAATGCAGATTAAAACCACAGTGAGATACTAATACACACCCCACAAAATAACTAGGTTGGGAAAGACTAAACAACAAATGTTGGCAAGAATACAGCACAACTATAACTATTGCTAATGGGACTATAAAACAGTACAACTACTTTGTCAAATTTCTGGAATTTTCTTACAGAACGAATATACATCTCATCTGTAATAAATTTCCGAGTTAGGAATCTACCCCAATTAGTGAAAATACATGTTAATAAAAATACTTATAGAAGACCACAATAGCTTTACTCATAATAATCAAAAGTTGAAAATGTTTCTGGTGACCACAAATAGAGGATCAGGTAGCGAACTACGTTATTTCATAGCATGAAATACTACTCAGCAATAAAAATGAAAGAGATACTGATATGTGTAACCTGACTGATAAATATAAAAATTATTTTGTGGACTGAAGGGAGCCTTATATATAGGGTTATCACAACATGATTCAAGTTACGTGGAATTTCTAAAGTTGGCAAACTTAGTCTACAATGAAAAAAATCCAAGGGTACACAGCTAGAGACTGAGACAAGTCATGAGGAAACTTTCTGGGATTGTATTAGTCCGTTTTTTCACTGCTGATAAAGACATACCTGATACTGGGTACTTTATTCAAAAAAGGTTTAAGGGACTCACAGTTGCACCTGGCTGGGGAGGCCTCATCATCACGGCAGAAAGTCAAAGGGACATCTTACATGGTGGCAGACAAGAGAGAAATGAGAAACAAGCAAAAGGGCTTTCCTCTTATAGAAGCATCAGCTCTTGTGAGACTTATTCACTATCACAAGAACAGTATGGGGGAAACTGTCACCATGATTAAATTCTCTCCCACCAGGTCCCTCCCACAACACGTGGGAACTCTGGGAGCTACAATTCAAGAAGAGATTTGGGTGAGGACACAGCCAAACCATATCAGGGATTATAGTAATGTTCTTTATTTATAGAGTTTTGGGTTACACATATGTATACTTTTGTCAAAATTCGGTAAATACATACTTAAAATTTTTGCATTTCATCATTTGTAAACTTTACACCAAAAGGAAAAACAAAGGTACCAAATTCTAGTTAATGCACGTTGAGTTACTGATGTCTGCAATTTACTTTAAAATGCCTAAAAACTATAATGGATTACTGGATGGATAGAAAGATGGATCTATGGATGGACATGAGATAAAACAAGACTCCAAGTTGGTGAAGATACAGTTAAAGTGTTCACTGTAAAGTTTTTTCAACTTTGCTGTACGTTCATAAATGTTCATGATAAAATATCAACGAAAACAATTTTCATCCCTCCTCCTCTGTGACAGCCTCAGCCTGAGAAACCCACAGTGGGAAGGGAAAGGAGGGCAGTGTGTTTGTTTATGACCACCCACCCTCACTTCTTAGCAGTGCTTTCTGGCTCTTCTAGGGTTGGATAGGGGCAGGGAGAAAGGAGAGACAGAGGAACAGATAGGGCCTTATTGAATAGTTCAGCTGTATTATGGTGTCACATTTTAGGAGCAGGCATGCAGTTTTGGGCCCTTTCTCATGCGTTCCTGAGAAATTCTCCTGGTAGGGATCTCTGACAGCAGTTCACTACCTCAGGTAATACAGTTTCTAGGAAGCCACTAAGAGCCCTCCTACCACCTGCCTCTGGGGGTCCTGGGCAGCCTCTTCCTTACCCCTGGCAGGAAGCTTTTCAGGGCAGCGTCCTCCTTAAAATCAATGGTTTTCTCTATTATGGAATTCCTATTTGACCCATATAAAACATGCAAACACCTTTGTTTGGCTTAACTTGAAGTACGGGCCACTCCCAGCTCCAGTCTTTATCGCTTCTATCTGCCCCATTATTTCAACTTGGCCACAGCCTTTTGCCTTTGGATTGTATTCAGATGGGATAGCAGTTCCCGTGTTCTCCAGCCTTCAGGGACGTGAGCTAATCGGTTTGAATGGTTAATTAGAAGTTCCTGTTCAGGCAGCTCGTTAGCTTTAAAATGAAGCAGCAGCCTTTTCCCATCCATGAGAATTGGGTGAGGAGGGAGTTCATACAACACACAACCCTTTCAAAAGTCTTCAGTGTAATTAAAAAAAAATGCCCAGCGTGGTGGCTCACATCTGTAATCCCAGTACTTTGGGCAGCTCAGGTAGGCAGATCATAAGGTCAGGCTTTGGAGACTACCCTGGCAATCATGGGGAGACCCTGTCTCTACTAAAAATTCAAAAATTAGCTGAGTGTAGTGGTGGGCCCCTGTAATTCCAGCTACTCAGGAGGCTTAGGCAGGAAAATCACTTCAACCCGAGAGGGAGAAGTTGTAGTGAGCCGAGATCATGCCACTGCACTCCAGCCTCGGGAACAGAGCAAGACTCTGTCTTAAAAAAGAGAATTTTTAGTCCTGTCCTATAAAGGTAAGAGGTAGATAATAACCTATTCTGGCAAACTGGTTCTTGCCTACACCATTTGAAAAGTCTAGAACCTGATTGTAAATGAAAGGATTCTTGACAACTACTGTTTGGCGCTTGATCTTTGACTCCAATGCCAAACTTGGAGAAGACAGCATGTTTCCACTGTTCTGAAAACAGTAGCTAATCTGTGCTTCCCTTTGCTGTCTCGAGTATAGTAAAACATTTATGAGGTACAGAGGCTTGCAGAAAAGTATTTTAGAAGTGGAGTCAGAACTCTACTGTGGAAAGGGGGCTGAGAGAATCATGAATCCGATTCCTTCTCTTGCCAGAGGAGACTCAGATTTGTGATGTGGTTTCTCTGGGTAAACATGAGTCAGTAACAGAAGAGATCAGTAAAACTCTGGTCCACTGCTTAGAAATTAGTGTTTTATGACCTCCCCTCTGCCAGGGAAATAAGCATGAAGACAGCGCTTTTCCTCCCACTATTTTTAAAACTCAGATGAGCAGGTGTTCTATTGCTCCACGTGGTGCGCTTTTGAACTGAGAGGGACTGAGCACGGAGAAGCCCGAGTAGCACTGCCCCCACCCCGTGCCACCTGAAACTCATCATGCTGCTTTCTTTGGAGCGGCTGCCAATTTAAAAGAAGACTTAAGGGGTTTCATTTGGCTCTGTGATTCTGCTGGAAGGAGGCCTGAGTAAGGTTGAGCTGAGGTTGCAGAGGAAAGGAGCCGTTTGTCCCACAACCTGAACAAAACAGAACTATGATGAAGTAGCATTGTCCATCTGAGGTAATACCCAAGGTACATTGCCTCATGTCAAGAAAATCAAGGACGTGAATACACATGGAGTGAGGTTAAGAATGGAGGTTTTACAGGCAAAAGAAGAAAAGAGAACATCTCTCTCTTCTGCAGAGAGAGAGAGGGGGGCTTCTGAGTGTGTTTTCTGGTGAACTGCACAAGGTTTTATAGACTTGTTGAGGAGGTGGTGTTTGATTTACATAGGGTCCAAATATGGGTTGGACCAGGTGAGAGCTTTACATAGCTCGTGAAGAAGCTGGCTATCCACCCGAATCTTCTTATGCATATAGGTTTTCTACTTGGCCAGTGCATGTTGCCTGTCCCTTACTGCACTTGTGGTTGATAAATAAAAAGGAAGATAAAGCCGTCAGGTTGAGCATGCCTGGCACCCAAGTAGCCTCCTATTGTTACAGCTGCTGGCATTCGCCTGTGCAAGCTTCCAGCTTGCTTGTCTATATCTGCAGCTCGATTTTCCAGGCCGCTCTTTGTTAGAAATGGTTTTGGGGCTGCTTTTTATTCAAAGGGAAACCTTACCAAAGACTTCCTTACTTTCAATCTCTGACGAAATAATTTCTTTAGAACTCCTGTATCAATGGGCCTTCTGGATTACAGTTGAAGTAGTTTTGGCTGATCATCAACTCTGCCTCCACTTAATAGTGAATGCTTTTATTTTCTATGTTTCAAGGAGGGTCTCTTTGCTTCTTGCCCTTCTTCAGAATAGCAGTGTGGAAATTGCACTTAAGAACACCTGTTGGGCACAGTGGCTCACACCTGTAATCCTAGAAATTTCGGAGGCTAATATGGGAAAATTGCTTCAGGCCAGGAATTTGAGAGCAGTCTGGGCAACATAGCGGTACCCCATCTCTCAAAAAAAAATTACTGGGTGTGGGGATGCATACCTGCTGCCCTGTTGGCCCAGCTTCTGTCAGGAGGCCATGGCAGAAAGGTCACTTGAGCTCAGGAGTTTGGGGCTGCAGTGAGCTATGGTCATGCCACTGTACTCCAGCCTGGGTGACTCCATCTCTTGAAAAAAACAACAAAAACCAACAAAAGCCCACTTTCTATCTGGAATGGGAACCGGTAGAGCCTTATGACAGTGAGTGACTCAGAGGCAGAGCAAACGTTTGGCCACAGTTTTAATGGTGCAATTTGAACCCTGTGTTTGTCCTCCTGACCAAGGCTGTGGCTGTCTTAGGTTCCTCCATATGGTCTGGCCTTGGAGAAGAAACTCTTCTTGTTCAACACTTTCTGTTTGTGGAGCCCAAGATAAGAACTTTATATTTGTTTCACAGAGGAGAGGGTGCTAAATAGCTTGCTTAGAATCACACAAGTCAGAGGTAGGAGGGCCACGTTCTTTAACCAGTTTGTGAGTAAATGTCTTCCCAAGAACGTACAGCTGATGGCATAATGCTGACCTTAAGCCTAGGTTAATCAAATTGATGTTTAATGAAAAGCAATAGATTTCCTCCTGTAGCCCAAGAAAGAGCCACTTGACTACAGCTAATCGGTGAGAGAAATACCTCTCTCAAAGGAATAGGTGATCAGAATTCATGGGCAGCAATGGGACATAGGAATGTGGAAATGAGAGGTGTGGGCTCCAGGGATGCTGGAGAAAACTCCTCCTCCAGTATTCCATAACTCTTGAATGCTGCTGTCTTTTCAATACAAATACAAACCCACTCTGTTTTTTTGCACTGCCCCGTCCCCTGAATCCTTTGTTTGTGGACTGTATCCTCCAGTAACTTATTCAAGCAAGGATACACTGAAGCAAATTGTTCTGAAATATGACTTTATTTCTTCTTACACTTACATGACTGGTGGGGCATAGAATTTTTGATTGAAAATAATTTCCCATTCAAGTTTTAAAGATACTACTCCATTATTTCCCAGCTTCTGGTAGTGCTGTTGAGAAGCCTGAAATCATTCTGATTTTTGATTCTTTGTAAATACTGTTTTTTAAAAAACTTTTCTGAAAACTAAGGAGAGCTGTTTTCCTTTGTCATATATTGCAGATTTTCAAGACAATGTTCCTTGGTGTGAGTTTGTGTTCATGTGTTTAAACCTAGGAGGTTATGTTATTCAACTTGAGAAGTTGCCTTTTTTTTTAACTTTTATTTAAGTCCAAAGGTTCAAGCACAGGTTTGTTATTTAGGTAAAGTCTGTCATGAGGTTTGTTGTACAGATCATTTCATTACTCCGGTATTAAGCCTAGTCCCATTTAGTTGTTTTTCCTGATCTTCTTCCTTCTCTCATTCTCCACTCTCTGAAAGGCTCTAGTGTGTTTTGTTCTTCCGCCTGTTGTATGTTCCTGTGTTCTCCTCATTTAGCTCCCACTTGCAAGTGAAAATATCTGGTATTTGGATTTTGTGTTCCTGCGTTAGTTTGCTAAGAATAATAGTCTCCAGCTTCATCTATGTCCCTGAAGAGAACATGATCGCATTCTTTTGTGGCTGCCTAGTGTTTTTTGTTGTATATGTACCACATTTTCTTTATCCAGTCTACCATTGATGGGCATTTAGCTTGATTCCATATTTTTGCTATTGTGAACAGTGCTGCCATGGACATATGCGTGCACATGTCTCTATAACAGAAGGATTTATATTCCTTTGGGTACATACCTAGTAACCCATTACTAGGTTTGCTGAATCAAATGGTATTTCACTCTTTAGGTCATTGAGGAATCATGACACTTTTTCACAATGGCAGAACTAATTTGCATTCCCGAATACAGTGTGTAAGTGTTGTTTTTCTCTCTAACCTTGCCAGTATGTGTTTTTTTTTTTTTGCTTTAATAATTGCCATTATGACTGGTGTGAGATGGTATCTTATTATAATTTTCATTTGCATTTCTCTAATAATCAGTGACGTTGAGCTTTTTTAATATGATTGCTTGTTGCATATATGTCTTGTTTTAAAAGTGTCTGTTTATGTTCTTTTCCCACCTTCTTATGGGTTGTTTGTTTTCCTCTTGTAAATTGAATTTCCCTACCGATGTTTGATATTAGATTTTTGTGGAATGCATAGTTTACAAACATTTTCTCACATTCTGTAGGTTGTCAGTTTTCTCTGTTGATAGTTTATTTTGCTGTGTGAAAGTTTCTCATTTTAATTTGACCCCAGTTTTCAATTTTGCTTTTGTTACCTTTTCTTTTGGCATGTTCATGATGAAATCTTTGCCTGTGCTTACGGTTTGAATGGCATTGTCTCGTGTCTTGCAGAGCTTTTATAGTTTTTGGTTTTACATATCAGTGTTTAATCTATCATGAGCAAATGTTTGTATGTAATGTAAAGAAGGGGTCCAGTTTCAGTCTTTAGCATATGGCTATCCAGTTATCCTGGCATCGTTTATTGAATAGGGAGAATCTTTTCCCCCTTGCTTGTTTTTGTTAAGTTTGCCAAAGGTCAGATAGTTGTAGAAGCTTGGTTTTGTTTCTAAATTCTCTATTCTGTTCCATTAGTCTATGTGTTTGTTTTTGTACCAGTACTATGCCGTTGTTTCCTGTAGCCCTGTAATGCAGTTTGAAGTCTGGTAGCGTGTCGCTTCCAGCTTTGCTCTTCTTGCTTAGGGTTGCCTTGGCTGTTTTTGGTTCCACATAAATTTTTCAAAAGCTGGTTTTCTGAAAAAAATAATAAAACTCAACCTACTTCTTAACATTTTTCAAGAACCCAAATGAAATCATGACTGCTCTTGGAGATGGCACTCTGTATGTTTCAATTTACTACCCAGTAACTGGTCTATTAAAATCATACTGGTTAAAAAATAATAAACTTGAAGCTAGACGAATGAAGGAGAAAGGGAAGAGATTCAAATAACCACCATCAAAAACAATAAGGGCAATATTACCACTGACCCCACAGAAATAGAAACCACCCTCAGAGAATATTATGTACAACTGTAGGCACTTTTTTTTCTTTAATTTTGAGATGAAGTTTTGTGCTTGTTGCTCAGGCTGGAGGACAATGGTGAGATCTCAGCTTAGTGCAACCTCTGCCTCCTGAGTTCAAGCTATTCTCCTGCCTCAGCTTCCTGAGTAGCTGGGATGACATGCATGTGCCACCATGTCTGGTTAATTGTGTATTTTTAGTAGACATGGGGTTTCTCCATGTTGATCCATCTTGTCTTGAACTCCCAATCTCAGGTGATCAATCCACCTTGACCTCCCAAAGTTCTGGGATTGCAGATGTGAGCCACTGAACCTGAAAAAATTGAGAAATCTAGAAGAAACTGATAAATTCCTGGTCACAACCACCCTCCCTGAGATGCAAGTTTGGTTTAACATATGCAAATTGATAAATGTCATCGTCACATAAACAGAACTAAAGATAAAAATTACCCACATGATTATCTCAATGGATGCAAAAACAGCTTTTGATAAAATTCAACTTTCATGTGTGTTAAAAACTCTCAATAAACCAGGTATTGAAGGAACATACCTCAAAATAATAAGAGCCACATGTGACAAAACCACAGCCAGCATCATACTGAATGGACAAAAGCTGAAAGCATTCCCCTTAAAAATTGGCACAAGATAAAGATGCCCTCTCTCCCCACTCCCATTCAGCATAGCTTTGAGGGTGTTCTTTGCTCTTGGATTTCTAATTCTTTTAATTGTGATGTTGGGTAGTTAACTTGAGATCTCAATTTTGTTTTTGAGATGGAGTGTTGTTCTCTCAACCAGGCTGGAGTGCAGTGGTGTGATATGGGCTCACTGCAACATTTATCTCCTGGGTTCAAGCAGTTCTCCTGCCTCAGCCTCCTGAGTACCTGGGATTAGAGGTATGTGCCACAACACCAGCTAATTTTTGTATTTATAGTAGAATGGGGTTTCACCATGTTGGTCAGGCTGGTCTCAAACTCCTGACCTCGAAATCCGCCCGCCTTGGCCTCCAAAAGTGCTGAGATTACAAGAGTGAGTCACCGCAGCTGTCCCGAGTTCTCACTTCTCGATGTGAGCATTTAGTACTATAAATTTCTCTTAACACTACTTGACTAGCTGCATCCCAGAAACTCTGGTAAGTTGTACCTTTGTTCTCATTACTTTCAAAGAACCTCTTAAACTTCTTGATTTCTGCCTTAATGTCATGATTTACCCAGGAGTCATTCAGGAGCAAGTTACTCAGTTTCCATGTAAGTGTATGGTTTTGAATGAATTTCTTAGTCCTGATTTCAAATGTGATTGCATCTGCTTTGTGACCTAAGGTATCTTCTATACTTATGAATGATCTATGTGTTGAGTTGAAAAAATGTGTATTCTGCAGTCATTGGATGAAATGTTCCTTGAATATCAGTTCCATTTGGTCTGTAGTAAAGATTAAATTTCATGTTGATTGGTTGGTTTTCTGTCTGGAACATCTGTCCAGTGCTGAAAGTTGGGTGTTGTAGTCTCCAGCAATTACTGTGTTAGGGTTTATCTCTCTCTTTCTTATTTGCTGCGTGTGTCTGTTCTTTTTTCTCTCTCTTTGTCTGTCTCTATTTCTGTCTTTGGAATTCTGATCATTTTAGTGTTGAACCTGTTCAAATTTTCTTCCGGATTTCAACTTTTTTCTTATCGCTATTTCTGGAAGACATAAGGTTCATCTACTCAACTTTGTTGTCTTACTATTCTAACAAGAATTTTTCACAAGTTCTGCTGTCATATTTTTAATTTCTAAGCGTTTACTTTTTCTTTAAATTTGGTTCTTGTTTCATGAAAATGGTGACACTTTTATCTCTTCGTGAACATTCATATGGGTTTCAGAAGGTCTTATCTCCTAGCACAGTCCTCATTCAGGCTGCATTTATGTGTCTTCTTGCTCTGGTCTAGGCCGTTGATGTTAGAAGCTTTGCTCAGATGCCTGGTGACCCTTAGCTGTCTGTGTCTGTTAGAAAAAAATGGAGCACTGAAAAGCTAAAAGCTGATGGAAGTTCTGTGATTGTAACATTTTGTGGGTGGTGGTCTTGCTGGGTCAGACCTTTTCTTCTTGAGCAAGAGAAATTCTTTCTAGAGAAAAATCATCTTAACTTCTGACCAAGTGTATCTGCCACCCTCATTGGAACTCAGTGGTAGGAAACCTGGAGGATCTCAGTGTTCAGTGTGTACATTTAAGCACTTGTGTCTAGAGAGCTCCTGCCTAGAGACACCAAATTTTACTGTATAGAGAGGAAACCTCCACCCTGCCACCACCGTGGGATGCAGGCACCGATTCTAGGGAGAGGATCTGGGATCTACCTACTACTGAAACATAAATTCCCTAGGTAAATTTAGCTGCCAACTCTTGAACCGTTGGGGATCCTGGTTGCCTTCCTGCCACTGGCTTGGGATTTAGCATCTCTGGGTCTACTGTCAGGTGTCACTGACAGCTTCTGCTTGCCAGTTTTCTATATGCTGAAGGGATTGTCTTTATTTTCTTTTTATCTTTGTTGGTTTATTTATTTTTAATCATCCTGTGTTAATGTGGTTTAATGATGGAGTGAAGGCATATGCAGGTATTCAACCAAACATCTTAGCTGAAGTCTGTGTATTTGTCTTGTAGTAAAATCTTGATCATTCTATGTTTCAGTTAATCAAATTTTTATATATGCATTCTGATTTGGGGATGATGTGAGGGAAGAGAGAGAGAAAGAAAGAGAGACTCAGACGGACAGAGACAGGGTGCGAGAGAGAGGCTACTGTGACAAATCTGTGGGTCTGTGTATTTGGAAGTCAATAGGAATTTAGCCCTGTTTTCTGTCTCAAAAGCAGGAGTGTCCAGACAATGGATCTGGAACTAGGCTAAGAATTTTTGAGGCAATGGCGCAGATCCAGTTGTGTTCAATTTTTAGTCCTTAGGCTGAAAGGGAAAATAACGTAAAACACATTTTAAAAAATTTCTGGCTGGGCGCGGTGGCTCAAGCCTGTAATCCCAGCACTTTGGGAGGCCGAGGTGGGTGGATCACAAGATCAAGAGATGGAGACCATCCTGGTCAACATTGTGAAACCCTGTCTCTGCTAAAAATACAAAAAATTAGCTGGGCATGGTGGTGCGTGCCTGTAATCCCAGCTACTCAGGAGGCTGAGGAAGGAGAACTGCCTGAACCCAAAAGGCGGAGGCTGCGGTGAGCCGAGATTGTGCCATTGCACTCCAGCTTGGGCAACAAGAGCGAAACTTCATTTCTAAAAAAAAAAAAAATGTTCTGAAAGTGGTGTTTTCTGATTTGCCCTCAGATAATTAGATATAGAAGGTAGCCATACATTTTTGGCTAACTCAGCATTCGTTGCTCCATTCAGCGAATTCATCTTTATATTCATGTTCTTTCTCTCCAGCTTAATATCCAAAATTTAAAAGTGAGGAATGCAGAATAGTTGAACTAAAAGAAACAGATCAACCACAACCTGCCTCTTCTTCCTCTCACCCAAAGAAAACCATTGTTAACATTTTGCTATATTCTCTTTATGTACTTTTCTCAGGTACTTTTATTCGAATATATTTTTGATCATAAAATTGTCTTAGACAATAAGTTGTCAGAGAAGAACACCCACTCTTTTTACACTCCAGGCTTCCAGCTTGAAGGTGACTGACTTGGGAATCCTGTATTTTAACAAGATATGATGTTGATATGGAATCTTTTATTTGACTGTTCTGAGGTGTTCTCTTTTTAGCATACTCTCCTTCATCCCCTTCTTCCCTGCTATGCACACACATACTCATTCACACATACATGCATTCTTTCTTTCTCTCTCACATGCACATTCTCATACGCAAATACAAGCATGCTCATACACATGTGCACACACACAGGCACATGCATGCACACACTCACACTCATTTGAACCAACATGCACATACACACTCTCCTTCATCACTTTCCTCCCTGCTAAACACACACACTCTAACACTCATATGCACATGTGCAAACACACATATGTACAACATGCAATGTGTCAGAAGGCCATGTAGAAAATGATTGTTACTCTCCAAAAGGAAGGACACCCACACTTTTGCAATGGAAAAAAAACAGCTCTGTTTTTGTAAAAAAAAAAAAAAAAAAAAAAAGAATTTTCTATTAGGCCTAGAAAGAAACTTAAAAAGTGTTTCTTCTTTTATCTGATTGGAACTTGTGTATGTGCACACACCCGTGTGACAGAAAGAGCCAGGGAGAGAGGGAGGGAGAGGAGGAGAAGGCAAGAAGAGAGAGGGCGATTAAAAAGCAAGTGCACTGTGGCAAGCTCGTCTGGACTAAGTGAGAAGCAGGCGGTTGTGGTGATGAGATAGGAGCTCGAAATGCTTCCTGGTACCAAGACTGTCATAAGTGGAATTGGGGTCTGAAAAAGTGACAGCAAAATTCAGCATTCCTTTGACAACCACTCAGAAAATAGAATGTGAGGAAGCAGGAGGAAGGGAAGGTGTAGGGCCAGACATGAGAATGCACCCCGCTGCTCCACGAATGCCTAGAAATGCTGGTCACTTATAGGGCACAGGTGAGGGGAAGTCTGGACTGGTGGCAGTAGTGCTGCCAAGCCATGTAGCCTGCTCTCTCAAGGGTGAATGTTCTTGCATAAGTAGTGGGGAAGATTATTCCCTAGTTTTTATAGGCCCCATTTGTCCTAGACACAGATTTTAATGTTCTCAGGTGATCGCTTGCTTGATTGTCTGTGTAACAGATCAGGAATCCTTTTTTTTTCTGGAAAGGTCTAGGCAGTAAATATTTTAGGCTTGGCAGCCCATATGGTCTCTGTCACAGCTACTTATCTCTGCGGTTGTGGTGTGAAAGCAGCCATAGAAATGGGTAATAAAGGAGTGGGGCTGAGTTCCAAAGTACTTTTATGAGAACTGAAAATTGCATTTTATATAATTGTTGACATGTCCCAAGATATTGTTACTTTTTTGAATTCTTTCACATTCGTGGCTCGTGAGCTGTCTGACAAGAGACAACAGGCAGGAATTGGTGGATGGGCCATGGTTGCCCAAACTCTGTGTCCAAATCATGGCATTGTACAAGCAGGAGGGATCTCTGACCCTCTCTTTTTTTCCTCTTTCCTTCTTTTCAGTTTCTCATTGTGCTGATTTGGAAACCAGAAATCGAAAGCTCTGGGAAGTGAACTCTTTCTGACTTAACCTGTTAGTGGCAGTGTTAGGATAAAATGTCAGGTCTCAAGGAGCACTTCTTAGAGCCCAGAACAGACTGAATGCTGCTTTTGTGATTGCAGAAGGCATACCATCCTATGGTACACTAGCTCCTTAGCGTCACCCTGAATCTGAAACTTAGTTCTTCATAAATCTTTTGTTCTATGATTCCTCAGTGCATCATTTGCTAATTTGCACCAGTTATTCTGTTTAACACAACTGAGATATAGACATAAGCAAAGTTCCTACCCTTTAGGAACTCACTTCTTCACGGCCTGGTTTTGATAATCCAGACAAAGCTACTTAAATGTAGTTTTATCCTTAAAAGCAAAATCGGCTGCACTTATGTAAGTTACAATAATAATTAGAATTTAGGAAAAATCCATTCTTAAAACAAGAAGGCAAAGAGAATAAAAAATAAACATCCAAGTCACCCTCTGACTGTGCGTTGGTTTTAAAACAACAAGACTATTATTTTAAGTGAACACAAGGAAAATTTTGCTACCAAGCGAGTACAATTTCTAACAGGTGATACATCGACTCCTCTGATTCCAGACATTTCCGAAAGTGCCCTTACTACCTACATTACTTCCTTCTGTAAAGCTCTACTGATTAAGACTTTATCTTTTGTGGTTGGATTTTTGCTTTTGGAATTACAACCTGCTTTTCAAGTCACATTTTGTAAATTAGTTGAGGTATCTTGCTGAGTGATAAAGTCTGAGTCAACAACTTCCTGAAAAGTGCCTCGTGAACTCGTGAGGCATCATGGCAAAGATCCCAATTGTTGGACTGAGGCAGAGAGGTAGAAAGAAGAACACAGACTTTAAGGTCTGACAGATGTAAGTATAGGTCCCACCTCCACCACGTATTAGATGTGTAATGTTAAATGAGCTACTATACCTCTTATAGCCTCAGCTTTTTTCTCTGTAAAAAGAAGATGTTAAACCTTTCCCTGCACTATTGTTGTAGGGATTAGAGATGATGTAAATAAAAATGTTTCCAGCATGCTCGGTATTCAACGTACCTTGGATAGACTTATTTGGCCAGTTCACTGCAAAGGGTAATATACACGAGTAAGATTTTTTTTTTTCTTCAAAATAGACTTTTTGGGATTAAACTCTAAAAAAGTGTTAAATAAATGAATCAAGGTATTTTTCATTTCTATTGTTGAAGTATTTGCCTTCTTACGTTTGGTAATGTTAGGATTTTCCACAGAAGAAGTTGACACTTTCCTTCTTAATCATACTGGCGATACCATGTTTCAACACTAGTTACTGTTTTCTTTTCGAAAAGTGTCATTTGTCTAGCTTCCCTTGAAAGATCAGCTAAATGTCACATTATCCCTGCTTCTGCTAATCTTTCAAAATGCTCACCACCATAGTCATAACATTTTCTTCATGCTCAAGTTGATTTAAAAAATGTTCTAAAGACAGTGTTGCTGAATTTTTATTTGCTTAATAAAAATTAGGCTTTTAAATATAAAAATATAGATTTATTATAAAGCCTCTAGAAAGCAAAGAAAAATAGATTTGAAAAATACCTTGTTTAATCACATAAAGCTAGGCAGAGTTAAATCACTGTTTCCATTTTGGTACATTTTATTTTAATCTTTTCACTATTTTAATGTCCTTCTTTATATCCATAATGGTGATAACATGATGTATATATGAACATGTATATATTATATAAATATATAAAATACATAAATATATCTTTTAAAAATGGTATCTGTAGGCCGGGCGCAGTGGCTCAAGCCTGTAATCCCAGCACTTTGGGAGGCCGAGGCGGGTGGATCACGAGGTCAAGAGATCGAGACCATCCTGGTCAACATGGTGAAACCCCGTCTCTACTAAAAATACAAAAAATTAGCTGGGCTTGGTGGCGCGTGCCTGTAATCCCAGCTACTCAGGAGGCTGAGGCAGGAGAATTGCCTGAACCCAGGAGGTGGAGGTTGTGGTGAGCCAAGATCGCGCCATTGCACTCCAGCCTGGGAAACAAGAGCGAAACTCCGTCTCAAAATATAGATAAATAATAAAAAATAAAAACGGTATCTGTTTGTTTATTATATATAAATATATATCTAATGAGTATATATCTACATATCTACTTCTATATTTAGATATCTCCATGATAGAAGTTGGAAAATACTGAAAACTGTAGAGGAGTTAGGAGAAACAACCTATAATCTCATTATACAGAAATAATTTTCTTCCCTTTTGCTTCTCCACATTTTGGCTTAGATCAAATTTAGAAATGATTTTCTTAACGTTTTTGGTATTGTGTTTTTAGAGTATCAAGATGTTGCTGCATATTCTGATTTTTATGTATAGTTGTGACAGGAACACCCACAAAAATAATTGTTCTAGAAAAGAATTTGTTAACAAATATTTTCTTCCAGGAAGTGGTGTATTAGCGTTTTAAAAGAAACATTTCTGGACGTCAAAGTAGACATTGGGCTTATATCAACAGCTCAATCTTTTTTAAAATACGCTTTATTTTTAGAGCAGTGTAAAGTGAATAGTGAGGCATAGTGGAAAGTACAGAGAGTTCCTACATTCCCACCTCCCCAAATGCACAGCCTCCTCCACTATCAGCCTTCCTCACTAGAGAGGTACATTTGTTACAATGGATGAACCAACATTGACTTATCACTGTCACCCATAGTTTATAATTGACATTAGGGACCATTCTTGCTGTCGTATATTCAGTGAGTTTTGACAAGGGTGTAATGGCATGTGTCTACCATTATAGTAACACACAGAGTAGTTTCATTGCCCTAAACATCCTCTATGCTCTGCCCATTTATTCTTCCCCACTTCTCAACCCCCAGAAATCACTGAACGTTTTGATGTCTCTCTAGTTTTGCCTTTTCCAGAATGTCATATAGTTGGATTCATATAGTAAGTGGTCATTTGAGATTGGTTTCTTTCACTTACTAGTATGTATTTGAGTTTCCTCTATGTCTTTTAATGGCTTCATAGCTCACGTGCTTTTTTTCTGCAACAAAAGCCACATTCAAAGATTATTGCTTTCATTTCTGAATAATATTCCACTGTGTCGACGTAGAGGTTTGTTTATCCAGGCACTTACGAGTCTATAGTAACCAGTGTGGAGCCTGGGGAAGCCATAAATGGCCTGGTTGTGGCGAAGGCCTGGAGCCTATGTCGATAGGAGCCATGGAGGTTGGAGGCATTAGATCTTAGAGCCATAGGGGAAGGCCTGGAGCTTGGGTTGACAGGGTCTGTCCCATGCCTGTGGCTATAGAAACCTGCCTGGTGTTGAGTTCACTGAATTGTGCCTGGCATTGGGGTTGATGTTGAAGTCAGGTGTTACATTTACTCTCCTCTCTGCACATACATGGTATCTCTTTCCATGCTGCACTACCCAGTTTTAGGGGCGGGGTAATGCAGATAATAGAAAACTCTCTTTTATACTCTATTTTATGCCGTTTTTCTTACTTTTCTACTCCACAAACGTGCTATAACCTCTCACCTGGATTCCTTGTCTCTTTTGAAGACACTTTGACGCACGGATGGCTGTTCAAATTGATGTTTCTGTGAAGGAATAAGTGCTGAAAAGTTCTGTTTTGCCATTTTGTCCATGGCATTCTTCTCTGTTAACTGAAAAAATATTTTTACTGAATAACATATTGTTAACAATTGTCAGACCCTTGGTTTAGCTCTGGAAGTTTTTCCTTTAGAGCAAGTTCCTTTTATAGTTCTCTATAGAAAGACTATAGTTGTAAAATGTTGGTAGAGATGATATTTTGTGTGTAGAATTAAGGACCGATTACACATAAATGTTTAGCTGACAGTAAACATTTGTGAGTAATCTGTTCTTACACACAAAAAGAAGGTCTATAGCTTTAGGAAAGGGAAAATTATCAAGGTTATTCAGACAATATAAAATGAGTTGAGAAAATTGAAGGGAATGTTTATACTTGAATGAGACCTCATGGAGAAAGACAAAATAAGGAAGCCATGGGGGAATATTTGTATTCTCGGAACCACAAAAGTGAGGAAAGCCAAGGGCACAGCTGGAGTTGCACCAGATCAAGTAGACATTCCATCAGAGCCTGAACTGAGAATGCACCATTCCTAGTCACCTTGATAACAGCCCCATTTTCTGTTAATAATACTCTATGAGAAAAATCTTGCAAAAATAGTCAGAAAAGGCAGAGTCACATGCGGTTCAGTGTGTTCCACCTTGGCAGACGGTCTTAGGAGGAGTTTTGGAAGGATCGTGCTGCAGGCAATGGATGAGATAATGATGAGAACTTTTCCAGCTCTGTATAAAAAGGCAAGCGAAATATATGCTTGTGAATTTTTGGCTGCTTTTTTATGCTGTATTTTCAGATCAATTTTATCCCAGTTAATGTGAATATAAACTCTGATTGTTATGGTTATCTCTCGTGGGGTGTCTATTATTTTGTCAGAAATTGTATCAGGAACTTTATATCAATCACTAAATTACACATTTCCAAGCTGCATATGAATTAGGTATTACTATGATCATTTTACAGATGAAGAAGATGAGACTCAGAGCAATACATAAGTTGCCCAAGGTCAGAGAGCAAGTAAGTACCAGAAATAAAAGCCAGATAAATCTCATTCCCATATCCTTGCTCTTTCAATGATGTTTCAGAGTTGATTACAAAAAGAATTGTTCTGTGTGCCCAGAATAATTTACTACCTACTAAATTTAACCATAGGGCAGTCTTATAAACAGGGTAGAGTATGCAGTTAAGATAAAATTTGAGAGGAAAAATTAAATTAAAATAGTATATAACCAATGATCAGAATATTCTCTCAGTATTTTAGAAATTTATGTAAGAATAAACTAGATACTGATAAAAAAGTCACATTCTTTATGCACAAATCTTGTAAGTAGCTGCTGTTAAAGAGAGGATATTATTTACCTAGAAGAAAGTGGGGTTGTCAACCACTATATAACCATTCGTGGGGTGAATGTCTTTTTTATTTTAGGCCTCTGGCTGATGGATCCAAGAGGTAGATACGTGATGTCAAAATATTCTCTTTTATAGGTAATTACAATTTACAATGGAAGATACAGAGGCCACAAGGTAGTAGAGTTGAGTTATATTAACAGAAAACCTTATTAGAGAAAAGAACCACCTCTCACTATCATGTTCAATGGCAAAGATTAATAGAAGGTACAGCAAAATGGACACACATGCGAGTATACCCACATTGATATTGGAAGTAACTTTTTTCTTATATACTATAAATCATATCCCAGAATATACTCATAATGTGTACACTTATTGGGATATTACAATCAACGTACAAAATATGTACCTTATGTACATTGACTGTGATGTACATATGTGTACACAATACAGATGTACAAAAAATGTACATAATCTGTACAATATTACATTTATATGTACATAATGTGTACACAGTAGGTATGTACATAATGTGTACAATATGTAAATATATTGTAATACAATGATTTCATATAATCACAACAGCATATATAATCACAATACACATAATACATAATATCAATATAAATGTACATATTGCACACATTATATACATTTACATTTATTGTGATATTACGATATGTACACATGTACATCATGCACACGTGCAGATTTGCGGTATATACACGTGTACGTAAGTGCACAGTATGTACATATGTACACTACACATATGTTCATATAATGAAGATATGTACCTTCTGTACAGGAGTACACAGTATGTACAATATGTACACGTATATACTAGGTGCACATATAGGTGTATACTTACTTTGGTAACCGGAGAGATTTCTATCTAATATACTAAATATAAAATCCCAGAATGTAGTCATAGTGTGTACATTTATTGTCGTATTGTGATAAATGTATTAAATAGGCACAATCTGTACATGTACTCTGCTGTACATAGGTGTACACAATGCACATGTACAAAAAATGTACATAATCTGTAAAATATGTACCTATATATTTCTATAATGTGTACACAATGCATAGGTACATAATGTGTACACTATGCACATTCCTTAAAATATCAGTGATAAAATATATATAATCACAGTAAGATATATAATCACACTAATACATATATGTCGTGTAATATCACCAAAAGGTACGTATTGTACACATTAGGTATGTATTAGGTACATATGTATAGTGCACATATTATGAAAATATATATGTATCATGATAACACCGTATGTACACGTATACAAATATGTGCCTACTATTTAAACAATGTACACATGCAGAAATAGGTGCAAACTACATGCCTATGCACAGCAGGCTATCACTACAGTTCTGCTCGTAGCAGCCTCAATGCCCACCCTGGCTGCTTAAAGACCCCCTGGCTAGGGGGCTGTGGGTACAGCTGCTGGGGCCCGGCTATTTTGAAAATGTGGTGTAATATGATACTGGCAACCTATCACACAGAAATGATAATGTTATTGTGGTTCTTTACATATTAGGCAATAGTTCTAGTTACACATTTGGCATATTGACAAAAATGTCATCCTCACCCCATTGACATTAGAATTGAAAGCATAGGAGGGTTTCACCCCTTGCAATGTTTAATTCAATATAATTGTTTTCTTGTTTACATTAGTGACCATATCAGAGCACGGTGTACATCTCTTGCAGTATTCAGAATATTTCTCTACGGGCAGCAACATTTTTCTCTCCTTATCTGGATATTAGGAAGAATATCACAGGACCGGCTTACAGCGCCAGTCACATCGTGAGCAATGTCATCTGTAATCCCCTAGTTATTAAGAACAATGTAACGGGGGTCTCGTGTGCTTTTGGAGATATTTGGAGTAACATCCTTTTAGTTTCTGGATATTAGAAACAATACTACAGTGGTGGTGTACACTTCCTGCGATATTAAGAGTATACTCATCCTCTGTCCCTGGGATATTAGGAACTACATCGCAGAAGCATTGCACTTTGCCTATAATATTGGAACAATCACAGAGTGTACACCTTCTTTCATTGTGAGAGAAATACCTACTTAGGATATGATGGATAATATCACAAAATAGACACACATGGGTATATACCCACTGTGATATTGGAGGTCATTTTTATCTAATATACTAAAAGTTATAACCCGGAAAAAACTCATAATGTGTAGACTTATTGGGATATTACACTCAATGTACAGAATATGTAACATATGTACATTGACTGTGATGTACACACATGTACACAATACAGATGTACAATAAATGTACATAAACTGTATCATTTGTACGAATATATGTACAAAATGTGCACACAATAGGTATGCACATAATGTGTACAATATGTACATTTATTGTAATATCACAATGTTATATAATCACAACTGCATATAAAATCACAATACACATGTAATATGTAATATCAATATAAATCTACATGTTGCAAACAAGATGTACATTTACATTTATTGTGATATGAGATTTGAACATGTACATCATGTACCCATTATGTACAGATGCACAATATATGCAAGTGTACATATGTGGGTACAGTATGTACATATGTACACTACACATGTGTACATATAATGTAGATATGTACCTTCTGTACCCGAGTACATTCTATGCACAATATGTACACATATAAACGATGTACACACCTGGGTGTACAACCACTTTGGTAACCGGAGAAATTTCTATCTAATATACAAAATATAATAATTCAGAATGTAGTAATAGTGTGTACATTTATTGGCATATTGCAATAAATGTATAAAATAGGTACAATCTGTACATTTACCCTGCTGTACATATGTGTACACAATGCACATGTACAAAAAATGTACATAATCTGTAAAATATGTACCTACATATTTCTATAATGTGTAAACAATGTATAGGTACATAATGTGTACACTATGCACATTCCTTAAAATATCAGTGATAAAATATATATAATCAAAATAACGCATATAATCAAAGTAATATATATATATATCATGTAATATCACAAAAAAGTACATATTGTGCACAGTAGATACGCATTAGGTCTATATGTATTGTGCACATATGTACATATATATTTATCATAACACCATGTGTACACTTATACAAATATGTGTTCATTATTAAAACTATGTACCTAGGCCGGGCGCGGTGGCTCAAGCCTGTAATCCCAGCACTTTGGGAGGCCGAGGCGGGTGGATCACGAGGTCAGGAGATCGAGACCATCCTGGTCAACATGGTGAAACCCCATCTCTACTAAAGATACAAAAAATTAGCTGGGCATGGTGGCGCGTGCCTGTAATCCCAGCTACTCGGGAGGCTGAGGCAGGAGAATTGCCTGAACCCAGGAGGCGGAGGTTGCGGTGAGCCGAGATCGCGCCATTGCACTCCAGCCTGGGTAACAAGAGCGAAACTCCGTCTCAACAAATATAAAAATAAATAAATAAAATAAAAGTATGTACCTGTGCAGAACAGGCTATTACCACAGCCCCCCTCGAAGCAGCCCCAAGGCCCACCCTGGCTGCTTAAAGACCCCCTGGCTAGGGAGCTGTAACCACATTCCCCGCCAGAGGGCCCGTAACAGCTCCCAGGCTGACGCTGGCTGCTTAGGGACCCCCGGCTAGGGCGCTGTGCCCGGCTATTTTGAAAATGTGGTGTAATATGATGCTGTCGACCATATCATATGGAAATGATGTTATTCTGGTTTTTGATATACTAGGCAATAGTTCTAGTTACACCTCTGCCATATTGACAAAAATGTCATCCTCACACCCTGGACATTAGAATTGAAATCATAAGGGGGTTTCACCCCTTGCAATGTTAAATTGAATAAAATTGTTTTCTTGTTTACATTAGTGACCATATCAGAGGACAGTGTACTCCTCTTGCCGGATTCAGAGGATTTTCCTATGGGCAGCAACATTATTCTCTCGTTCTCTGGATATTAGGAACAATATCACAGGACCGGCGGACAGCCCCAGTCATATCGTGAGTAATGTCATCTGTAATCCCTTAGTTATTAGAAAAAATATCACGGGGGTCTTGTGTGCTTTATCAGATACTTGGAGTAATATCTTTTCCGTTTTTGGATATTAGACACGATACTACAGTGGTGGTGTACACTTCCTGCTATATTCAGGGTATAATAATCTTTTGTCCCCAGGATATTAGGTAGTACATTAAAGAAGCCTTGTACTTTGCCTGTGATATTGGAACAATCACAGAGTGAACACTTGCTTTCAAAATGAGAGTAATACCTACTTAAAATATGATGGATAATATAAAAAAATGGACACACATGGGTGTATACCCACTTTGATATAGAAAGTAATTTTTATCTAATATACTAAAAATCATATATCACAACATACTCATAATGTGTACACTTATTGAGATGTTACAATCAATGTGCAGAATACATACCATATGTACATAGAGTGTTATGTACATATGTGTACACAATACAGATGTACCAAAAACGTACATAATCTGTACAATATGTGCAATTACAGGTACATAATGTGTACACAATAGGTATGTACGAAATGTGTGCAATATGTACATTTATTGTAATATTACAATGATATCATATAATCAACAGCATATAAAATCACAATACACAAGTAATACATAATATAAATGTACATATTGCACACATCGTGTACATTTACATTTATTGTGGTATCACGGTGTGTACACATGCACATCATGTACCCATTATGTACACATGTACAAAATATGCACATGTACATATGTGTGAACAGTATGTACATGTGCACACTACACATAAATACATATAATGTTGACATGTACATTTTGTACATGAGTACCTAATATGCACAATATGTACACGTATAAACTATGTACACACCTGGGTGTACACCCACTTTGGTCAATGGAGTAATTTCTAATATGGTAAAAATTATATTTTAGAATGTACTCATAATGTGTACAGTTATTGGCATATCAAAAGAAATGTATAAAATAGGTACAGTCTGTACATTTACTCTGCTGTGCATAGGTGTACACAATACACATGTAGAAAAAGTGTACATAA
This sequence comes from Callithrix jacchus, assembly GCF_049354715.1. Taxonomy (NCBI): domain Eukaryota; kingdom Metazoa; phylum Chordata; class Mammalia; order Primates; family Cebidae; genus Callithrix; species Callithrix jacchus. Next base: position 123,161,567 of record NC_133514.1, read on the forward strand.
TCTGTAAAATATGTACCTATATATTTCTATATTGTGTACACAATACATAGGTATATAATGTGTACACTATGCACATTCCTTAAAATATTAGTGATAAAATATATTTAATCACAATAAGATATATAATCACAGTAATATATATTGTCTAATATTACAAAAAAGTACATACTGTACACATTAGGTATGCATTAGGTACATATGTATTTTGCACATATTATGTAAATATAAATTTATCGTGATAACACCATATGTACGCATGTACATATATATACCCAATATTAAAACTATTTACACATGTAGTAATAGGTGCAAACTATGTACCGATGCACAGCACGCTATTACCAAAGCCCCCTTATAGCAGCCCCCAGGCCCAGCCTGGCTGCTTAGAGACCCCCTGGCAATTGGGCTGTGCCCACAAACACTGCTCGAATGCCTGTAGCAGCCCCCATGCCCACCCTGGCTGCTTCGGGACCCCCTGACTAGGTGTCTGTGCCCACAGCCCATGCCATAGTGCCCGTAGCGGCCCCCAGGCCAACCATGGCTGCTCAGGGACCCCTGGCTGGGTCGATGTGCTCACAGACCCCACCAAAAAGCCCAGAGCAGCCCCCAGGCCCACCCTGGCTGCTTAGGGGTCCCCTCGCTTGTGGGCTCTGCCCACACCTGCTGAGGCCCAGCTATTTTGCAAATCCGGTGTAATATGATACTGGCAACCATATTATATAAAAATGATAATCTTATTCTGTTTTTTTGTATATTAGGCAATAGCTCCAGTGACACCTCTGCCATATTGACAAAAATGTCATCCTCACTCCCATTGACATTAGAATGAAAATCATAGGGGAGTTTCATTCTTTGCAATGCTTAATTCAATCTAATTGTTTTCTTGCTTACATTAGTGACCGTATCAAAGCATGGTGTACACCTCTTGCCGTATTAAGAGTATTTCCCTATGGGTAGTAACATTTTCCTCTCCTTCTCTGGATATTAGGAACAATATTCCAGGACCAGAGTACAACCCCAGTCACGTCGTGGGTAATGTCACCTGTAATTCTCTCGTTATTAGAAACAATGTCACGGGGGGCTTGTGTGCTTTCTGAGATATTTGGAGTAATATCCTTTCCGTTTTTGAACATTAGAAACAATACTACAGTGGTGGTGTACACTTCCTGCGATATTCAGGGTATGGTCATCCTTTGTCCTCAGGATATTATTAACTACATCACAGACGAGTTTTAGTTTGCCTTGATATTGGAGCAATCTGAGAGTGTAAACCTGCTTTCACAATGAGAGAAATACCTACTCAGGATATGATGGATAATATCACAAAATGGACACACATAAGTGTATACCCACTTTGATATTGAAAGTAACTTTTATCTAACATACTAAAAATCATATCCCAGAATATACTTATAATGTGTACTCTTACTGAAATATTACAAACGATGCACAGAATATGTACCATATGTACGTTGACTGTGATGTACATATGTGTGCACCATACAGATGTACAATAAATATACATAATCTGTACAATATGTACATTTATGTGTACATAATATGTACACAATAGGTATGTCAATAATGTGTACAATATGTACATTTGTAATATCACAATGATATCAGAACAGCATATACAATCACAATACACATGTAATACATAATATAAATGTACGTATTTCACACATTATGTACATTTCCATTTATTGTGGTATGACGATGTGTTTACATGTACAGCATGGACCCATTATGTACGGATGTACAATAAATTCAGGTGTAGATATATGTACATAGTATGTACATATGTACGCTCTGTACCCATACATACATATAATGTAGATGTTTACCTTCTGTACACAAGTATGTAATATGCACAGTATGTACATGTACAAAGTATGTGCACACATAAGTTTACACCCACTTTGGTAACCAGAGTAATTTCTATTTTATATTCTAAATGTAATATCACAGAATGTACTCATAATGTGTACATTTATTGGCATATATCACAATAAATGTATAAAGTAAGTAAGATCTGTACATTTACTCTGTGTACCCAATACACAAGTAAATAAAATGTACATAACCTGTAAAATATGTTTCTTTCTATTTCTATAATCTGTGCACAATGCATAGGTACATAATGTGTATAATATGTACATTTGTAATGTCAGAATGATATCATATCACAACAGCATATATAATCACAATAAATGTAATACATAATATAAACGTACATATTGCAAACATTATGTATATTTACATTTATTGTGATATGATGTGTACACATGTACATCATGTACCCATTATGTACAGATGTACAATATATGCACGTGTACATATGTGTGCACAGTGTGTACCTATGTATGCTGCATACAGCTATGTATATATAATGTAGACATGTACATTCTGTACATGAGTACATAATATGCACAACATGTACATGTATAAACTATGTGCGCACCTGGGATTAAACCCACTTTGGTCACCGCTCTATTTCCTATCTAATATGCTAAAAATTATATCCCAGAATGTACTCATGTGTACATTTATTGACATATCACAATAAATGTATAAAATAGGTATAGTCTGTACATTTACTCTGCTGTACATAGGTGTACAAAATACACATGTAGAGAAAATGTACCTAATCTGTAAAATATGTACCTATTTATTTCTATAATGTGTACACAATACATAGGTACATAAAGTGTACTCTATGTACATTTCTAAAAATTTCAGTGGTAACATATATATTATCACAATAAGATATATAATCAATAATATGTAGATATCACATAATATCACCAAAAAGTACATATTGTTTATATTAGGTACATATAAAGTACATATTTATTGTACACATATTATGTACATATATGTTTATAGTGATAGTAACATATGTACATGTGTACAAATATGTGCCCATTATGTAAACGATCTACACATGTAGAAATAGGTGCAAACTGTGTACCTGTGAAGAGCAGGGTATCCCCACACCTCCGGCCAAAGGGCCTATAGCAGCTTCCAGCTCCACCCTGGCTACGTAGGGACCCCCTGGTTAGGTGGCTGTGCCCATAGCCCCTGCCACAGTGTCAGTAGCAGCCGCCAGGCCCTCCCTGGATGCTGAGAGACCCTCTGGCTATGTGGCTGTTACCACAGCGACCGCCAGAGGGCCCGTAGCAGCCCCCAGACAAACCACAAAGGGCCCGTAGCAGCCCCAATGCCCAACCTGGTTGCATAGGGACACCCTCGCTTGGCTGCCATGCCCACAGCTGCTGGGGCCCAGATATTTTGAAAATGTGGTGTAATATGATACTGGCAATCATATCATATGTAAATAATAATTTTATCCTTTTTTATTATATAGTAGGCAATAGCTGTAGTTAAACCTCTGCCATTTTGACAAAAATGTCCTCCTCACCAACTTGAAATTAGAAAAAAAATTATAGGGGGGGTTAACACCTTGCAATATTTAATTCAATATAATTGTTTTCTTGTTTACATTAGTGACCATACCACAGCACGGTGTACTCCTCTTGCCGTATTCAGAGGATTTGCCTATGGGCAGAAACAATCCCCTCTCCTTCTCTGGATATTAGAAACATTATCACAGGACCGGCAAACAGCGGCAGTCATATCGTGAGTAATGTCATCTGTAATCCCCTAGTTATTAAAAACAACATCACGGGGGTCTTGTGCAATTAATGAGATACTTAGAGTAATGTTTGGATTTCGGTATTTTACATGAGAGAGCATACTGAGTTGGTGTATATACACCAAAACAAAGTAGAAAAGAGCATTGTATATTTTTTCTGACAGATTATATTCAGAGAAATATTGCTTTAAACTTTGGGGCGTCTAGATATTATTTAGATTTATTTTGATTCTCGTAAAATTACAATTTCGGTATTTTACATGAGAGAGCATATTGAGTTGGTGTATATACGCCAAAACAGAGTAGAATAAGGCATTGAATATTTTTTCTAACAGACTATATTCAGAGCCATTTTCTTTTAAATTTGCGGAGCCTAGATATTATTTAGATTTTTTTCGTTTTGCGTAAAATTAGAATTTCGGTATTTTACATGAGAGAGTATATTGAGTTGGTGTATATACAACAAAATAAAGTAGAAAAGGGCATTGTATATTTTTTATGACAGATTTTATTCAGAGCAATTTTGCTTTTGTCGTTGGGGTGCGTAGATAATATTTAGATTTTTTTCGATGCGCTTAAATATAGAATTTCTGTATTTTACATGAGAGAGCATATGGAGTTGGTGTATATACTCCAAAACAGAGTAGAATAAGGCATTGTATATTTTTTCTGACAGATTATATTCAGAGCAATTTTGTTTTTAACATTTTGGTGCCTAGATAATATTTAGATTTTTTTCGAATCGTGTATAATTAGAATTTCGGCATTTTACATGAGAGAGCATATTGAGTTGGTGTATGTACTCCAAAACAGAGTAGAAAATGGCATTGCATATTTTCTCTAACAGATTATATTCAGAGCAATTGTGCTTTTAACGTTGGGGTTCCTATATTATATTTAGTTTTTTTCTATTCACGTAAAATTAGAATTTCTGTATTTTACATGAGAGAGCATACTGAGTTGGTGTATATACTACAAAACAGAGTAGAATAAAACATTGTATATTTTCTCTAACAGACTATATTCAGAGCCATTTTCTTAGAACTTTGGGGCGCCTGGATATTATTTTGATTTTTTTTGATTCGCTTAAATATAGAATTTCGGCATTTTACATGAGAGAGCATATTGAGTTGGTGTATATACTCCAAAACAGAGTAGAATAAGGCATTGTATATTTTTTCTGACCGATTATATTCAGAGCAATTTTGTATTTAACATTGGGGTACCTAGAAAATATTTAGATTTTTATCGATTCACGTAAAATTAGAATTTCTGTATTTTACATGAGAGAGCATACTGAGTTGGTGTATATACTCCAAAACAGAGTAGAATAAGGCATTGTATATTTTGTCTAACAGAGTATATTCAGAGCCATTTTCTTTTAATTTTGGGGCGCCTAAATCTTATTTAGATTTTTTTCGATTCGTGTAAAATTAGAATTTCGACATTTTACATGAGAGAGCATATTGAGTTGGTGTATATACTCCAAAACAGAGTTGAACAGGGCATTGTATATTTTTTCTGACAAATTATATTCAGAGCAATTTTGCTCTTAACATTGGGGTGACTAGATAATATTTAGATTTTTTTCGAATCGTTTAAATATAGAATTTCTGCATTTTACCTGAGAGAGCATATGGAGTTTGTTTATATACTCCAAAATAAAGAAGAATGGGGAATTGTATATTTTTTCTGACAGATGATATTCAGCGAAATTTTATTTTTAACGTTGGGGTGCCAGGATAATATTTAGATTTTTTTCGATTCACGTAAATTTAGAATTTCTGTATTTCACATGAGAGAGCATACTGAGTTGGTGTATATATTCCATAAGAGAGTAGAATAGGGCATTGTGTATATTTTCTGACAGATTATATTCAGAGCTATTTTGTTTTTAACATTTTGGTGCCTAGATAATATTTAGATTTTTTCGATTCGGGTAAAATTAGAATTTCTGTATTTTACATGAGAGAGCATACTGAGTTGGTGTATATACTCCAAAATAGAGTAGAATAAGGCATTGTATATTTTGTCTAACAGAGTATATTCAGAGCCATTTTCTTTTAAGTTTGGGGCGCCTAGATCTTATTTAGATTTCTTTCGATTCGTGTAAAATTAGAATTTCGGCATTTTACATGAGAGAGCATATTGAGTTGGTGTATATACTCCAAAACAGAGTTGAACAGGGCATTGTATATTTTTTCTGACAAATTATATTCAGAGCAATTTTGCTTTCAACATTGGGGTGCCTAGATAATATTTAGATTTTTTTCGAATCGCATAAATATAGAATTTCTGCATTTTACCTGAGAGAGCATATGGAGTTGGTTTATATACTCCAAAATAAAGAAGAATGGGGCATTGTATATTTTTTCTGACAGATTATATTCAGAGCAATTTTATTTTTAACATTGGGGTGCCAGGATAATATTTGGATTTTTTTCGATTCACGTAAATTTAGAATTTCTGTATTTCACATGAGAGAGTATACTGAGTTGGTGTATACTCCAAAAGAGAGTAGAGTAAGGCATTGTATATTTTTACTAACAGACTATATTTAGAGCCATTTTCTTTTATTTTTGGGGCGCCTAGATATTATTTATATTTTTTTCGATTCGCGTAAAATTAGAAGTTCGGTATTTTACATGAGAGAGCATATTGAGTTGGTGTATATACTACAAAACAGAGTAAAAAGAGCATTGTGTATTTTTTCTGACAGATTATACTCAGAGCAATTTTGTTTATAACATTGGGGTGCCTAGATAATATTTAGATTTATTTCGATTCGCTTAAATATAGAATTTCTGTATTTTACAAGAGAGAGCATATGGAGTTGGTGTATATACTCCAAAACAGAGTAGAATAGGGCATTGTATATTTTCTCTGAAAGATTATATTCAGAGTAGTTTTGTTTTTGGCATTGGTGTGCCTAGATAAAATTTCGATTTTTTTGATTCGGGTAAAATTAGAATTTCTGTATTTTACATTGGAGAGCATACTGAGTTTTCGAATATACTCCTAAAAAGAGTAAAATAAGGCATTGCATATTTTTTCTAACAGAATATATTCAGAGCCATTTTCTTTTAACTTTGGGGCACCAAGGTATAATTTAGATTTTTTTGATTCACATAAAATTAGAATTTCGGTATTTTACGTGAGAGGGCATACTGAGATGGGTATATACTACCAAACAGAGTAGAATATTGCATTGTATATATTTTTTAACCTACTATGTTCAGAGCCATTTTCTTTTAACTTTGGGGCTCCTTGATATTATTTCGATTTTTTTCGATTCACGTAAAATTAGAATTTCGGTATTTTACATGAGAGAGAATATTGAATTGATGTATATACTACAAAACATAGTAGAAAAGAGCAATGTATATTTTTTTGACAGATTGTATTCAGAGCAATTTTGCATTTAACATTGGGGTTCCTAGATAATATTTAGATTTTTTTCGATTCGCTTAAATATAGAATTTCTGTATTTTACATGAGAGAGCATATGGAGTTGGTGTATATACTCCAAAACAAAGTAGAATAAGGCATTGTATATTTTTCCCGACAGATTATATTCAGAGCAATTTTGTTTTTAACATTTGGGTGCCTAGATAATATTTAGATTTTTTTCGAATCGTGTATAATTAGAATTTTGGCATTTTACATGAGAGAGCATACTGAGTTGGTGTATATACTCCAAAACAGAGTAGAATAAGGCATTGTATATTTTTTCTAACTTACTGTATACAGAGCCATTTTCTTTTAACTTTGGGGCGCCAAGATATTATTTAGATTTTTTTCGATTTCCGGAAAATTAGAATTTCGGTATTTTACATGAGAGAACATACTGACTTGGTGTATATAATCCAAAACAGAGTAGAATAAGGCATTGTATATTTTCCCTAACAGACTATATTCAGAGCCATTTTTGTTTAACTTTGGGGTGCGTAGATATTATTTATATATTTTTCGATTCGTGTAAATTTAGGATTTCGGTATTTTACATGAGAGAGCATATTGAGTTGGTTTATATACTACAAAACATAGTGGAAAAGGGCATTGTATATTTTTTCTGAGAGATTATATTCAGAGCAATTTTGCTTTTAACATTGGGTTGCCTAGATAATATTTAGATTTTTTTTCGATTCACTTAAATATAGAAATTCTGTATTTTACATGAGAGAGCATATGGAGTTGGTTTATATACTCCAAAACAGAGTAGAATGGGGCATTGTATATTTTTTCTGAGAGACTATATTCAGAGCAATTTTGATTTTAACATTGAGGTGCCAAGATAATATTTAGATTTTTTTCGATTCACGTAAAATTAGAATTTTGGTATTTTACATGAGAGAGCATACTGAGTTGGTGTATATACTCCAAAACAGAGTAGAGTAAGGCATTGTATATTTTTTATAACAGACTATATTCAGAGCCATTGTTTTTAAACTTTGGGGCGCCTAGATATTATTTAGAATTTTTTCGATTCTCTTAAATATATAATTTCTGTGTTTTACATGAGAGAGCATATGGAGTTTGTGTATATTCTCCTAAACAGAGTAGAATAGGTCATTGTATCTTTCTTCTGACAGATTAAAGTCAGAGAAATTTTTTTTTTAACATTGGGGTTTTTAGATAATATTTAGATTTTTTCGACTTGGGTAAAATTAGAATTTCTGTGTTTTACATGAGAGAGCATACTGAGTTAGTGTATATTCTCCAAAACAGAGTAGAATAAGGCATTGTATATTTTTTGTAACAGACTATATTCGGAGCCATTTTCTTTTAACGTTGGGGCGCCTAGATATAATTTAGATTTTTTTAGATTCGCGTAAAATTTGAATTTCGGTATGTTACATATGAGAGCATACTGGGTTGTGTATATACTCCAAAACAGAGTAGAATAAGGCATTGTATATTTTTTCTTAGAGACTATATTCAGAGCCATTTTCTTTAACTTTGGGGCTCCTAGATATCATTTAGATTTTTTTCAATTCATGTAAAATTATAATTTCTGTGTTTTACATGAGAGCATATTGAGTTCGTGTATATATTAAAAATCAGAGTACAAAAGGGCATTGTATATTTTTTCTGACAGATTATATTCAGAGCAATTTTCCTTTTAACATTGGGGTGCCTTGATAATATTTAGATTTTCTTTGATTCACTTAAATATAGAATTTCTGTATTTTACATGAGAGAACATATTGAGTTGGTGTATATACTCCAAAACAGAGTAGAATAGGGCATTGTATATTTTTTCTGCCAGACTATATTCAGAGCAATTTTGTTTTTAACATTGGGGTGCCTAGATAATATTTAGATTTTTTTCTATTCACTTAAATATAGAATTTTTGTATTTTACATGAGAGAGCATATTGAGTTGGTGTATATACTCCAAAACAGAGTAGAAAAAAGCATTGTATGTTTTTTCTGACAGATTATATTCAGAGCCATTCTTTTTTAACATTGGGGTGCCTAGATAATATTTAGATTTTTGTCGATTCCCGTAAAATTCGAATTTCGGTATTTTACATGAGAGAACATATTGAGTTTGTGTATATACATCAAAACAGAGTAGAATAGGGCATTGTATATTATTTCTGACAGATTATATTTATAGAAATTTTTGTTTTAACATTGTGGTACCTCAATAATATTTAGATTTCTTTCGAGTCGCGTAAAATTACAATTTTGGTATTTTACATGAGAGAGCATATTGATTTGGTGTATATACTCCAAAACAAAGTAGAAAAGGGGATTGTATATATTTTCTGACTGATTATATTCAGAGCTATTTTATTTTATCATTCGGGTGCCTAGATAATATTTATATTTTTTTCGATTCGCGTAAATTTGGAATTTCGATATTTTACATGAGAGAGCTTATTGGGTTAGTGTATATGCGCCAAAAGAGAGTACAAAAAAGCATTGTATATTTGTTTTGACAGATTATATTCAGAGAAATTTTGCTTTTAACATTGGTATGCCTAGATAATATTTAGATTTTTTTCTGTTTGTGTAAAATTAGAATTTCGGTACTTTGCATGGGAGAGCATATTGAGTTGGTTTATATACTCCAAATCAGAGTAGAAAGGAGCAATGTATATTTTCTCTGACAGATTTTGTTCCGAGAAATTTTGGCTTTTACATTGTGGTGCCTAGATAATATTCAGATTTTTTTCGATCCGCATAAATTTAGAATTTCGGTATTTTACATGAGAGAGCATATTGGGTTAGTGTATATACTCCAAAACAGAGTAGAAAAATCATTGTATATTTTTTCTGACAGATTATATTCAGAGAAATTTTTCTCTTATCATTGGAATGCGTAAATAATATTTAGTTTTTTTCGGTTCGTGTAAAATTTGACCTTCTGTATTTTACATAAGAGAGCATATTGAGTTGGTGTATATATTGGAAAACAGAGTAGAAAAAGGCATTGTATATTTTTTCTGACAGATTACATTCAGAACAATTTTGCTTTTAACATTGGGGTGCCTAGATAATATTTAGAATTTTTAAATTTTCATCAATTTATAATTTCTGTATTTTACATGAGAGAGCATATTGTGTTGGCGTATATACTTTATAACAGAGTAGGAAAGGGCATTGTATATTATTTCTGACAGACTATATTCAGAGCAGTTTTGCTTTTTACATTGGGTGCCTTGATAATATTTAGATTTTTTTCGATTCACGTAAATTTAGAATTTTGCTATTTTACATGAGAGAGCATATCTGGTTGGTTTATATTCTCCAAAACAGAATAGAAAAGGGCATTGTATATTTTCTCTGAAAGATTTTATCCAGAGCAATTTTGCTTTTAACATTGGGGGGGCCTACAAAATATTTAGATTTTTTTCGATTCGCGGAAATTTAGAATTTCGGTATTTTACATAAGAGAGCATATTGAGTTGGTGTATATACTCCAAAACAGAGTAGAAAAAGGCATTGTATTTTTTTTGACTGATTACATTCAGAGCAATTTTGCTGTTAACATTCGGGTGCCTAGATAATATTTAGAATTTTTTTAATTTGTGTAAATTTATAATTTCGGTATTTTACATGAGAGAGCATATTGAGTTGGTGTATATACTTTAAAACAGAGTAGGAAAGGGAATTGTATATTTTTTCTGACAGATTATATTCAGAGCAATTTTGCTTTTAACATTGGGTGCCTAAATAATATTTAGAATTTTTTCGATTCGTGTAAATTTAGAATTTCGGTATTTTACATGAGAGAGCATATTGGGTTGGTGTATATAATCCAAAACTGAATACAAAAGGGCATAGTATATTCTTTTCTGAAACACTATATTCAGGGCAATTTTGCTGTTAACATTGGGGTGCCTAGATAATATTTAGATATTTTTCGGTTCAGGTAAAATTAGAATTTCAATATTTTATATGAGAGAGCATATTGAGTTGGTTTATATACTCCAAGAAAGAGTAGAAGAGGGCATTGTGTATTTTCTCTGAGAGACTATATTCAGAGCAATTTTCCTTATAACATTGAAATGCCTAGATAATGTTTAGATTTTTTTAGGTTCGTGTAAAATTTGAACTTCTGTATTTTACATGGGAGAGCATAATGAGTTGTTGTATATACTCGAAAACAGAGTAGAAAAAGGCGTTGTATATTTTCTCTGACAGATTACATTCAGAACAATTTTGCTTTTAACATTGGGTTGCCTAGATAACATTTAGAATTTTTTTAATTTCGTAAATTTATAATTTCGGTATTTTACCTGAGAGAGCATATTGAGTTGGTGTATATACTTTATAACAGAGTAGGAAAGGGAATTGTAGATTATTTCTGACAGATTATATTTGCTTTTAACATTGGGTGCCTAAATAATATTTAGATTTTTTTCGATTCTCGTAAATTTAGAATTTCTGTATTTTATATGAGAGAGCATATTGGGTTGGTGTATATACTCCAAATCAGAGTAGAAAAATGCATTGAATATTTTTCTGACAGATTATATTCAGAGCAATTTTGCTTTTAACATTGGGGTGCCTAGATAATATTTAGATTTGTTTCGATTCAGGTAAATTTAGAATTTTTTTATTTTACATGAGAGAGCATATCGAGTTGGTTTATGTACTCCAAAAAAAAGTAAAAGAAGGCATTGTTTTCTTTCTCTGACAGACTATATTCAGAGCAATCTTGCTTTTAACATTGCAATGCTTAGATAATATTTAGATTTTTTTTGGTTCGTGTAAAATTTGAACTTCTGTATTTTACATGGGAGAGCATATTGAGTTGGTGTATATACTCCAAAACAGAGTAGAAAAAGGCATTGTATATTTTTTCTGACAGACTACATTCAGAAGAATTTTGCTTATAATATTGGGGTGCCTAGATAATATTTAGAATTTTTTAATTTCTGTAAATTTACAATTTCTGTATTTTACATGACAGAGCATATTGAGTTGGTTTATATATTTATAAAAGAGTAGGAAAGGGCATTGTATATTAATTCTGACAGATTATATTCAGAGCAATCTTGCTTTTAACATTGGAATGCCTAGATAATATTTAGATTTTTTATTCACGTAAAATTAGAATTTCGGTGTTTTACATGAGAGAGCATACTGAGTTGGTGTATATACCCCAAAACAGAGTAGAATAAGACATTGTATATTTTTTCTGACAGATTATATTCAGAGCAATTTTGCTATTAACATTGGAGTGCCTAAATAATATTTAGATTTTTTTCAATTCGCTTAAATATAGAATTTCTGTATTTTACATGGGAGAGCATATGGAGTTGGTGTATATACTCCAAAACAGAGTAGGATAGGCCCTTGTACATTTTTTCTCACAGACTATATTTAGAGCAATTTTGTTTTCAACTTTTGGGTGCCTACATAATATTTAGATTTTTTCGATTTGGGTAATATTAGAATTTCTGTATGTTAGATGAGAGAGCATAGTGAGTTAGTGTATATACTCCAAAACAGAGTAGAATAAGGCATTGTATATTTTTACTAACAAACTATATTCAGAGCCATTTTCTTTGAACTTTGCGGTGCCTAGATATTATTTGGATTTTTTTTGATTCGCCTAAAATTAGAATTTCGGTATTTTACAGAAGAGAGCATATTGAGTTCGTGTATATACTCCAAAACAGAGTAGATAAGGGCATTTTATATTTTTTCTGACAGATTATAGTCAGAGCAATCTTGCTTATAACATTGGGGTGCGTATATAATATTTAGATTTTTTTGATTCACGTAAAATTAGAATTTTGGTATTTTATATGAGAGAGCATACTCAGTTGGTGTATATACTCCAAAACAGAGTACAATAAGGCATTGTATATTTTTTTTAACAGACTGTATTCAGAGCCATATTCCTCTATCTTTGGGGTGCCTAGATATGATTTAGATTATTTTCGATTTTCGTAAAATTAAAATTTCGGTATTTTACATGAGAGCATATTGAGTTGGTATATATACTCCAAAACAGAGTAGAAAAGGTCATTTTATATTTTTTCTGACAGATTATATTCAGAGGAATTTTGCTTTTAACATTGGGGTTCCTAGATACTATGTAGATTTTTTTCAATTCGCTTAAATATAGAATTTTTGTATTTTATATGAGAGAGCATATTTAGTTGGTGTATATACTCCAAAACAGAGTAGAAAAGGTCATTTTATATTTTTTATGACAGATTATATTCAGAGGAATTTTTCTTTCAACATTGGAGTTCCTAGATAATATTTAGACTTTTTTCGATTCGCTTAAATAGAGAATTTCTGTATTTTACATGAGAGAGCATATGGAGTTGGTTTATATACTCCAAAACAGAATAGAATAAGGCACTGTATATTTTTTCTGACAGAATATATTCAAAGCAATTTTGTTTTTAACATTGGGCTGTCTAGGTAATATTTAGATTCTTTTGGATTTGCTTAAATATAGGATTTCTTTATTTTACATAAGAGAGCATATGGAGTTGGTGTATACACTCCAAAACAGAGTAGAATAGGGCACTGTATATTTTTTCTGACAGAATATATTCAGAGCAATTTTGTTATTAATATTGGGTTGCCTAGATAATATTTAGATTTTTTCGATTCACTTAAAATTAGAATTTCAGTATTTTACATGAGAGAGCATACTGAGTTAAGGTATATATTCTAAAACAAGTAGAATAAGGCATTGTATATTTTCTCTAACAGAGTATATTCACAGCCATTTTCTTTTAACTTTGGGGCGTCTAGATATCATTTAGATTTTTTTCGATTCGCATAAAATTAGAATTTTGGTATTTTACATGGGAGAGCTTATGGAGTTGGTGTATATACTCCAAAACAAAGTAGAAAAGGGCATTGTATATTTTCTCTGACCGATTGTATTAAGAGCAATTTTGTTTTTAACATTGGGGTGCCTAGATAATATTTAAATTTTTTTCGATTCGCTTAAATTTATAATTTCTGTATTTTACAAGATAGAGCATATGGAATTGCTGTATATAATCCAAAACAGAGTAGAATAGGGCATTGTATATTTTTTCTGACAGATTATATTCAGAGCAATTTTGCTTTTAACATTGGGGTGCCTAGATAATATTTAGATTTTTTTCGATTCGCTTAAATACAGAATTTCTGTATTTTATATGATAGAGCATATGGAGTTGGTATATATACTCCAAAACAGAGTAGAATAGGGCATTGTATATTTTTTCTGACAGATTATATTCAGAGAAATTTTGTTTTTAACATTTGTGTGCCTAGATAATATTTCGATTTTTTCCATTCGGGTAAAATTAGAATTTCTGTATTTTACATGAGAGAGCATACTGAGTTGGTGTATATACTCCAAAAAAGAGTAGAATAAGGCATTGTATATATTTTCTAACAGACTATATTCAGAGCCATTTTCTTTTAACTTTGGGGCTCCTCGATATTATTTAGATTTTTTGCGATTCGCGTAAGATTTGAATTTCGGTGTTTTACATGAAAGAGCATATTGAGTTCGTGTATATACTACAAAACACAGTCGAAAAGGGCATAGTATATTTGATCTGACAGATTATATTCAGAGCAATTTTGCTTTTAACATTGGGGTGCCTAAGTAATATATAGAATTTTTTCGATTCGATTAAATATAGAATTTCTGTATTTTACATGAGAGAGCATATGGAGTTGCTGTATATACTACAAAGCAGAGTAGAATAGGGCATTGTATTTTTTTTCTGGCAGATTGTATTTTTCGCAATTTTGTTTTTAAAATTGGGGTTTTTAGATAACATTTAGATTTTTTCGATTCGCGTAAAATTTTAATTTCTGTATTTTACATGAGAGAGCATACTGAGTTTGTGTATATACTCCAAAAGAGTGTAGAATAAGGCATTTTATATTTTTGCTAACAGACTGTATACAGAGCCATTTTCTTTTATCTTTCGGGCGCCTAGATATTATTTAAAATTTTTTTGATTTACGTAAAATTAGAATTTCAGTATTTTACATGAGAGAGCATATTGAGTTGGTGTATATAAACCAAACAAAGTAGAAAATGGCATTGTGTATTTTCTCTGACAGATTATATTCAGAGAAATTTTGCTTTTAACATTGGGGTGCCTAGATAATATTTAGATATTTTTCGATTCACTTAAATATAGAATTTCTGTATTTTACCTGATAGAGCATATAGAGTTGGTGTGTATACTCCAAAACAGAGTAGAATAGTGTACTGTTTATTTTTTCTGACAGATTGTATTCAGAGCAATTTTTTTTTTAACATTGGGTTGCCTGGGTAATATTTAGATTTTCTTCAATTAGCTTAAATATAGAATTTCTGTATTTTACATGAGAGAGCATATGGATTTGGTGCAAATACTCCAAAACAGAGTAGAATAGGGCATTGAATATTTTTTCTGACAGATTATATTCAGAGCAATTTTGTTTGTAACATTGGGTTGCCTAAATAATATTTTGATTTTTTTGATGCGGGTAAAATGAGAATTTAGGTATTTTACATGAGAGAGCATACTGAGTTGGTGTATATACTCCAAAACAGAGTAGAATAGGGCATTGTATATTTTTCCTGAAAGATTATATTCAGAGCAATTTTGTTTTTAACATTGACTTGCCTACATAATATTTAGATTATTTGAATTCGAATAAAATTAGAATTTCTCTATTTTACATGAGAGAGCATCCTGAGATGGTGTATATACTCCAAAACACAGTAGAAGAAGGGATTGTATATTTTTTCTAACAGACTATATTCAGAGCCATTTTCTTTGAACTTTGGGCCGCCTAGATATTATTTAGATTTATTTCGGTTTGCGTAAAATTGGAATTTCGTTATTTTACATGAGAGAGCAAATGGAGTTGATGTATATACTCCAAAACAGAGTAGAATAGGGCATTGTATATTTTTTCTGAAAGATTATATTCAGGCCAATTTTGTTTTCAACATTGACGTGCCTACATAATATTTAGATTATTTCTATTCGGATAAAATTAGAATTACTGTATTTTACATATCAGAGCATATTTAGTTGGTGTACATACTAAAAACAAAGTAGAAAATTTCATTGTGTATTTATTCTGACAGATTATATTCAGAGCAATTTTGTTTTTAAAATTGGGGTGCCTAGATTATATTTAGACTATTTCAATTCGGCTAAAATTCTAATTTCTGTATTTTACATGAGCCAGCATATTGAGTTGGTGTATATACTAAAAAACAGAGTAGAATAGAACATTGTATTTTTTTTATGGCAGATTATATTCAGAGCAATTTTGTTTTTAACATTGGGGTGCCTAGATAATATTTAGATTATTTTCGATTCACTTAAATACAGAATTTCTGTATTTTACATGAGAGAGAATATGGAGTTGGTGTATATACTCCAAAACAAAGTAGAAAAGGGCATTGTATATTCCTTCTGACAGATTATATTCAGAGCAATTTTATTTTTAACATTGGGGTGCCTAGATAATATTTAGATATTTTTCGATTCGCTTAAATATAGAATTTTGTATTTTACATGAGAGAGCATATTGAGTTGGTGAATATACTACAAAACACAGTACAATAGGGCATTGTATATTTTTTCTGACAGATTATATTCAGAGTAATGTTGTTTTTAACATTGGGGTGCCTAGAAAATATTTAGATTTTTTCTATTCGGTTAAGATTAGAATTTCTGTATTTTACATGAGAGAGCATATTGAGGTGGTGAATATACTACAAAACAGAGTAGAAAAGAGCATTGTATATTTTTTCTGACATTATATTCAGAGCAATTTTGCTTTTAACATTGGGATGCCTCGATAATATTTAGATTTTTTTTGATTCACGTAAAATTAGAATTTCGGTATTTTACATGAGAGAGCATAGTGAGTTGGTGTATATACTCCAAAACAGAGTAGAATAAGGCATTGTATATTTATTCTGACAGATTATATTCAGAGCAATTTTATTTTTAACATTGGGGTGCCTAGATAATATTTAGATATTTTCTATTCTGGTAAAATTAGAATTTCTGTATTTTACATGAGAGAGCATATTGAGTTGGTGTATATACTACAAAAAAGAGTACAAAGAAGCATTGTATATTTTTTATGACAGATTATATTTAGATCAATTTGCTTTTAACATTGGGGTGCCTAGATAATATTTTGATTCTTTTTGATTCGCTTAAATATAGAATTTCTTTATTTTATGTGAGAGAGCATATAGTGTTGGTTTATATACTCCAAAACAGAGTAGAATAGGGCATTCTATAAGTTTTCTGACAGATTATATTCAGAGCAATTTTGTTTTTAAAATTGGGGTGCCTAGATAATATTTAAATTTTTTTTGATTCACGTAAAATTAGAATTTCTGTATTTTACATGAGAATGCATACTGAGTTGGTGTGTTTACTCCAAAACAGAGTAGAATAAGGCATTGTATATTTTTTCAAACAGACTATATTGAGGGCCATTTCCTTTTAACTTTTGGGCACCTAGATATTATTTAGATTTATTTCAATTCGCGTAAAATTAGAATTTCGGTTCTTTATATGAGAGAGCATATTGAGTTGGTGTATATACTACAAAAAAGAGTAGAAAGAAGCATTGTATATTTTTCATGACAGATTATATTTAGATCATTTTGCTTTTAACATTGGGGTGCCTAGATAATATTTAGATTTTTTTCAATTCACGCAAATTTAGAATTTCCGTATTTTACATGAGGGAGCATATGGAGTTTGTGTATATACTCCGAAACAGAGTAGAATAGGGCATTGTGTATTTTTTCTGACAGATTATATTCAGAGCAATTTTGCTTTTAACATTGGGGAGCCTACATAAAATTTAGAATTTTTTCGATTCGCTTAAATATAGAATTTCTGTATTTTACAAGAGAGCATATGGAGTTGGTGTATATACTCCAAAACAGGGTAGAATAGGGCATTGCATATTTTTTCTGAGAGATTATATTCAGAGAAATTTTGTTTTTAACATTTTGGTGCCTAGATAATAGTTAGAGATTTTCGATTTGTTAAAATTAGAATTTCGGTATTTTATATGAGAGAGCATACTGGGTTGGTGTATATACTTTAAAATAGATTAGAAAAAGGCATTGTATATTTTTTCTAACACACTATATGCAGAGCCGTTTTCTTTTAACTTTGGGGCACCTAGATATTATTTAGATTTTTTCGATTCGCGTAAAATTAGAAATTCGGTATTTTACATGACAGAGCATATTGAGTTGCTGTATATACTCGAAAACAAAGCGGAAAAAGGCATTGTATATTATTTCTCACAGATTATATTCAGATCAATTTTTCTTTTAACATTGGGGTGCCTAGATAATATTTAGAATTTTTTTGGATCCCTTAAATATAGAATTTCTGTATTTTACATGAGAGAGCATATTGAGTTGGTATATATACTCCAAAGCAGAGTAGAAAAGGGCATTGTATATTTTTTCTGACAGATTGTATGGAGAGCAATTTTGCTGTTAACTAACATTGGGGTGCCTAGCTTATATTTAGATTTTTTTCGATTCGCTTAAATATAGAATTTCTATATTTTACATTAGAGAGCAAATAAAGTTGGTGTATATACTCCAAAACAGAGTAGAATAGGGCATTGTATATTTTTTCTGACAAATTATATTCAGAGCAAATATGTTTTTAACATTGGGGTGCCTAGATAATATTTACTTTTTTTCGATTCTGGTATAATTAGAATTTTTTTATTTTACAAGAGAGAGCATATTGGGTTGGTGAATATACTACAAAAAAGAGTACAAAAGGGCATTGTATATTTTTTCTGACAGATGATATTCAGAGAAATTTTGTTTTTAACATTTGGGTGCCTAGATAATATTTAGATATTTTTGGATTCGCTTAAATATAGAATTTCTGTATTTCACAAGAGAGAGCATAGGGAGTTGGTGTATATACTCCAAAACAGAGTAGAATAGGGCATTGTATATTTTTTATGACAGATTATATTCAGAGCAATTTTGTTTTTAACATTGTGTTGCCTAGATAATTTTTATATTTTTTTGATTCATGTAAAATTAGAATTTCGGTATTTTACATGAGAGAGCATATGGATATACTCCAAAAAAGAGTAGAATATGGCATTGTATATTTTTTCTGACAGATTATATTCAGAGCAACGTTGTTTTAAACATTGGGGTGCCTAGATAATATTTTGATATTTTCAATTCGGGTAAAATTAGAATTTCTGTATTTTACATGGGAGAGCATACTGAGTTGGTGTATATACTCCAAAAGAGAGTAGAATAAGGCATTGTATATTTTTTCTAACAGACTATATTCAGAGCCATTTTCTTTTAACTTTGGGGCACATAGATATAATTTGGATTTTTTTCGATTCACATAAAATTAGAATTTCGGTATTGTATATGAGACAGCATATTGAGTTGGTGTATATACTACAAAACAGAGTAGAATAGGGCATTGTATATTGTTTCTGACAGATTATATTCAGAGCAATTTTTTTTCTAACATTGAGGAGCCTAGATTATATTTAGATTTTTTTCCATTCACGTCAAATTAGAATTTCTGTATTTTATATGAGAGAGCATACAAAGTTGGTATATATACTCGACAACTCTGCAGAATAAGGCATTGTATGTTTCATCTAACAGACTATATTCATAGCCATTTTCTTTCAACTTTTGGGCGCCTAGAGATTATTTAGATTTTTTTCGATTCGCGTAAAATTAGAATTTCGGTATTTTACATGAGAGAGCATATTGAGTTGGTTTATATAATCCAAAACAGAGTAGAATAAATTATTGTATATTTTTTCTGACAGATTATATTCAGAGCTATTTTGCTTTTAACATTGGGGTGCCTACAAAAAATTTAGATTTTTTTCAATTCACGTAAAATTAGAGTTTCGGTATTTTAAATGATAGAGCATACTGAGTTGGTGTATATACTCCAAAACAGAGTAGAATAAGGTATTGTATATTTTATCTGACAGACTATATTCAGAGCCATTTTGTTTGAACTTTGGCGCACCTAGATATTATTTAGATTCTTTTCGATATGAGTAAAATTAGAATTTCGGTATTATACATGAGAGAGCATATTGAGATGGTGTATATACTACAAAACAGAGAAAAAAATAGCATTGTATATTTTTTCTGAAAGATTATATTCAGAGCAATTTTGTTTTTAACATTGGGTTGCCTAGATAATATTTATATTTTTTTCGATTTGCTTAAATATAGAATTTCTGTATTTTACATGACAGAGCATATGGAGTTGGTATATACATTCCAAAATAGAGTAGAATAGGGCATTGTATATTTTTCCTGACAGACTATACTCAGAGCAATTTTGTTTTTAACATAGGGGTGCCTACATAATATTTAGATCTTTTTTTGATACACCTAAAATTAGAATTTCTGTATTTTACATGAGAGAGCATACTGAGTTGGTGTATATACTCCAAAACAGAGTGGAATAGGGTATTGTATATTTATTCTGACAGATTATATTCAGAGAAATTTTGTTTTTAACATTGGGGTGCCTAGATAATATTTAGATTTTTTCGATTCGGGTAAAATTAGAATTTCTTTATTTTACATGAGAGAGCATATGGAGTAGGTTTATATACTACAAAACAGAGTAGAAAAGGGCATTGTACATTTTTTCTGACAATTAATATTCAGAGCAATTTTGCTTTTTATATTGGGGGGCCTAGATAATATTTAGATTTTTTCCAATACACGTAAATTTAGAATTTCAGTATTTTACATGAGAGAGCATATGGAGTTGGTGAATATACTACAAAACAGAGTTGAAAAGGGCATTGTATATTTATTCTGATAGGTTATATTCAGAGTAATTTTGCTTTTAACATTGGGGTGCCTAGATAATATTTAGATTTTTTTCGATTCGTTTAAATATAGATTTTTTGTATTTTCATGAGGGAGCATATGGGGTTGGTGTATATACTCCAAAACAGAGTAGAATAAGGCATTGTATATTTTTTCTAACAGACTATATTCAGAGTTATTTTCTTTTTACTTTGGGTCACCTAGATAATATTTAGATTTTTTTCGGTTCGCGTAAAATTAGAATTTTGGTATTTTACAAGAGAGAGCATATTGAGTTGGTGTATATACTCAAAAACAAAGTAGAAAAGGGCATTGTATATTTTCTCTGACAAATTATATTCAGAGCAATTTTGCTTTTAACATTGGGGCTCCTAAATAATATTTAGATTTTTTTTTGATTCATGTAAAGTAAGAATTTCGGTAATTTACCTGAGAGAGCATACTGAGTTGGTGTATATACTCCAAACTAGAGTAGAATAAGGCATTGTATATTTTTTTCTCAGACTATATTCAGAGCCATTTTCTTTTAACTTTGGGCCGTCTTGATATTATTTAGATTTTTTTTTGATTAGCGTAAGATTAGAGTTTCGGTATTTTATATGAGAGGGCATATTGAGTTGCTGTATATACTACAAAACAGAGCAGAAAAGGGCATTGTATATTTTTTTTGACAAATTATATTCAGAGGAATTTTGCTTTTAACATTGGGGTGCCTAGATAATACTTAGATTTTTTTTGATTCTCTTAAATATAGAATTTCTGTATTTTACATGAGAGAGCATATTGATTTGGTGTATATACCCCAAAACAGAGTAAAATAGGGCATTGTATATTTTTTCTGACAGATTATATTCAGAGTAATTTTTCTTTTAACATTCGGGTGCCTAGATAATATTTAGATTTTGTTCGATTCGAATAAATATAGAATTTCTGTATTTTACATGAGAGAGCATATTGAGTAGGTTTATATACTCCAAAACAGAGTAGAATAGGGCATTATATATTTTGTCTAACAGACTATATTCAGAGCAATTTTGTTTTTAACATTAATGTGCCTAGATAATATTTAGATTTCTTTCGATTCACGTAAAATTAGAATTTCAAAATTTTACATGAGAGAGCATACTTATTTGGCGCATATATTCCAAAACAGAGTAGAATAATGCATGGTATATTTTTTCTAACAGACTATATTCATAGCCGTATTCTTTAAACTTTGGGGTGCCTTGATATTATTTAGATTTTTTTCAATTCGCATAAAATTAGAATTTCGGTATTTTACATGAGAGAGCATATTGAGTTGTCGTATATACTACAAAACAGAGTAGAACAGGGCATTGTATATTTTTTTGACAGGTTATATTCAGAGCAATTATGCTTTCAACATTAGGGTGCCTCGATAATATTTAGATTTTTCTAGATAAGCTTAAATATAGAAATTCTGTATTTTACAAGAGAGAGCATATGGAGTTGATGTATACACTCCAAAACATAGTAGAATAGAGCATTGTATATTTTTTCTGACAGATTATATTCAGAGCAATTTTTCTTCTTTCATTGGGTTGCCTAGATAATATTTAGATTTATTTCGATTTGCTTAAATGTAGAATTTCTGTATTTGATATGAGAGAGCATATGGAGTTGGTGTATACACTCCAAAACAGAGTAGAATAAGGCACTGTATATCTTTTCTAACAGACTATATTCAGCGCCATTTTCTTTGAACTTTGAGGCAGCGAGATATTATTTAGATTCTTTTTGATTCGCATAAAATTAGAATATCTGTATTTTACATGAGAGAGCATATGGAGTTGGTGTATATACTCCAAAACAAGTAGAAAACGTCATTGTGTTTTTTTTCAGACAGATTATATTCAGATCAATGTTGCTTTTAACACTTTGGTGCCTGGATAATATTTAGATTTTTCGATACGGGTGAAATTAGAATTTCTGTATTTTACATGAGAGAGCATACTGAGTTGGTGTATATACTCCAAAACAGAGTAGAAAAGTTCATTGTATATTTTTTCTGACAGATTATATTCAGAGCAATTTTGTTTTTAACATTAGGGAGCCTAGATAATATTTAGATTTATTTCGATTTACATAAAATTTGAATTTCGGTATTTTACTTGAGAGAGCATAGTGAGTTGGTGTATATACTCCAAAACAGAGTAGAATAAGGCATTGTATATTTTTTCTAACAGACTATATTCAGAGCCATTTTCTTTAATCTTTGGGGCGCCTTGATATTGTTTAGATTTTTTTTGATTCACGTAAAATTAAAATTTCGGTATTTTACATGAGAGAGCATATTGAGTTGGTTTATATACTACAAAACAAAGTAGACAAGGGCTTTGTATATTTTTTCTTACAGATTATATTCAGACAAATTTTGCTTTAAACATTGGAGTGCCTAGATAATATTTAGATTTTTTTTGATTTGCTTAAATATAGAATTTCTGTCTTTTACATGAGAGAGCATATTGAGTTGGTGTATATACTACAAAACAGAGTAGACAAGGGCATTGTATATTTTTTCTGACAGACTATATTCAGAGCAATATTTCTTTCAACAATGGAGTGCCTAGATAATATTTAGATTTTTTTTGATTCGGGTAAATTTAGAATTTCTCTATTTTTCATGAGAGAGGATACTGAGTTGGTGTATATACTCCAAAACAGAGTAGAATAAGGCATTGTATATTTTTTTGACAGTCTATATTCAGAGCCATTTTCTTTTAACTTTGGGGCACCTAGATATTATTTAGATTCTTTCGATTCGTGTAAAATTATAATTTCGGTATTTTACATGAGAGAGCATATTGAGTTGTTGTATATACTCCAAAACAAAGTAGAAAAAAGCATTGTATATATTTTATGACAGATTATATTCAGAGCAATTTCGCTTTTAACATTGTGATGCCTAGATAATATTTAGATATTTTCCGATTCATGTAAAATTAGAATTTCTGTATTTTACATGAGAGAGCATACTGAGATATTGTATATACTTTAAAACCGAGTTGAATAAGGCATTGTATATTTTTTCTAACAGACTATATTCAGAGCCATTTTCTTTCAACTTTGGGGTGCCTAGATATTATGTAGATATTGTTCGATTTGCGTAAAATTAGAAATTCGGTATTTTATATGAGAGAGCATATTGAGTTGGCGTATAAACTACAAAACAGAGTAGAAAAGGACATTGTGTATTTTTTCGACACATTATATTCAGAGCAATTTTGCTTTTAACATAGGGGTGCCTAGATAATATTTAGATTTTTTTCGATTCGCTTAAATATAGAATTTCTGTATTTTACATGAGAGAGCATACTGAGTTGGTGTATATACTATAAAACAGAGTAGAATAGGGCATTGTATTTTATTTCTGAAAGATTATATTCAGAGCAATTTTGTTTCTAACATTGGGGTGCCTAGATTATATTTAGATTTTTTTCAATTCACGTAAATTTAGAATTTCTGTATTTTACATGAGAGAGCGTACTGAGTTGGTGTATATACTCCAAAACAGAGTAGAATACGGCATTGAACATATTTTCTAACATAGTATATTCCAAACCATCTTCTTTTAACTTTGGCGCGCCTAGATATTATTTAGATTTTTTTCGATTCGGTTAAATTATAGTTAATTTATATGAGAGAGCATACTGAGTTGGTGTATATACTCCAAAACAGAGTAGAATAAAACATTGTATATTTTTTCTAACAGACTATATTCAGAGCCATTTTCTTTTATCTTTGGGGTGCCTAGATATTATTTACATTATTTTCGATTCGCGTATATTTAGATTTTCTATATTTTACTTGAGAGAGCATATTGAGTTGGTGTATATACAACAAAACATTGTAGAAAAGGTTGTTGTTTCTTTTTTCTGACAGATTATATGCAGAGCAATTTTGTTTTTAACATTGGGGTGCCTAGATAATATTTTCATTTTTTCGATTTGGGTAAAATTTGAATTTTGGTATTTTACATGAGAGAGCATACTGAGTTGGTGTATCTATTCCAAAACAGAGTAGAATAGGGCATTGTATATTGTTTCTGACATATTATATTCAGAAAAATTTTCTTTTAACATTGGGTTCAATAGATAACATTTAGATTTTTATCGATTTGCTTAAATACAGAATTTCTGTATTTTACATTAGAGAGCACATTGAGTTGGTGTATATACTCCAAAACGAGGAGAATAAGGCGTTGTATATTTTTTCTACAAGACAATATTCACAGCCATTTCGTTGTAACTTTGGGGCACGTAGATATTATTTAGATTGTTTTCGATTTGTGTAAAATTCGAATTTCTGTATTTTACATGAGAGAGCACACAGAGTTGGTGTATATACACCAAAACAAAGTAGAATAAGGAATTCTATATTTTTTCTAAAATACTATAATCAGAGCCATTTTTCTTTAACTTTGAAGCGCCTCGATATTATTTAGATTTTTGTCGATTTGCGTAAAATTAGAATTTTGGTATTTTACATGAGAGAGCATATTGAGTTGGTTTATATACAACAAAACACAGTAGAAAAGGGCATTGTATGATTTTTCTCACAGATTATCTTCAGAGGAATTTTTCTATTAACATTGGGGTGCCTAGATAATATTTAGATTTTTTTCTATTCGCTTAAATGTAGAATTTCTGTATTTTCCATGAGAGATCATATGGTGTTGGTGTATATACTCAACAACAGAGTAGAATAGGGCATTGTATATTTTTTCTGACAGAATATATTCAGAGCCATTTTGTTTGCAACATTGGGGTTTCAAGATCATATTTATGTTTCATTCAATTCGGGTAAAATTAGAATTTCTTTATTTTACATGAGAGAGAATACTGTGTTGGTGTATATACTCCAAAACAGAGTAGAATAAGTCATTGTATATTTTTTTTAACAGACTATATTCAGAGACATTTTCTTTGAACTATGGGACGCCTAGATATTATTTAAATTTTTCTCGATTCGCATAAATTTAGAATTTCGGTATTTGATATGAGAGAGCATATTGAGTTGATGTATCTACTCCAAAACAGAGTAGAAAAGGGGATTGTATATTTTCTCTGACAGATAATATTCAGAGCAATTTTGTTTTTAACATTGGAATGCCTAGATAATATTTAGATTTATTTCGTTTTACATAAAATTAGAATTTCCGTATTTTACATGAGAGAGCATACTGAGTTGGTGTATATACTCCAAAACAGAGTAGAATAGGGCGTTGTACATTTTTTCTGACAGATTATATTCAGAGCAATTTTGTTTTTAACTTTGGGGTGCCTAGATAATATTTAGATACTTTCTATTCCGGTAAAATTAGAATTTCTGTATTTTACATGAGAGAGCATAATGAGTTGGTGTATATACTCCAAAACAGAGTAGAAAAGGGCATTATATATTTTTTCTGACAGATTATATTCAGAACAATTTTGCTTTTATCATTGGGTTGCCTAGATAATATTTAGAATTTTTTCCATTCACGTAATATTAGAATTTTCGTATTATACGTGAGAGAGCAAACTATGTTGGTGTATATACTCCAAAACAGAGTAGATTAAGGCATTGTATATTTTCTTTAACAGACTATATTCAGAGCCATTTTCTTTTAAATTTGGGTGCCTAGATATTATTTAGATTTTTTTCATTTTACGTAAAATTAGGATTTCTATATTTTACATGAGAAAGAATATTGAATTGGTGTATATACAACAAAACAGAGTAGAAAAGGTCATTGTATATTCTTTTTGAGAGACTATATGCAGAGCAACTTTGCTTTTAACATTGGGGTGCCTATATAATATTTAGATATTTTTCGATTCCCTTAAATATAGAATTTCTGTATTTTACATAAGAATGCATATGGAGTTGGTGTATGTACTCCAAAACAGACTAGAATAAGGCCTTGTATATTTTTTCTGACAGATTATATTAGGAGCAATTTTGTTTTTAACATTGGGGTGCCTAGATAATATTTACATTTTTTTGATTCAAGTAAAATTTGAATTTCGGTATTTTACATGAGAGAGCATAATGAGTTGGTGTATATACTCCAAAACAGAGTAGAATAAGGCATTGTATATTTTCTCTAACAGAGTGTATTCAGAGCTATTTTCCTTTAACTTTGAGGCACCTAGATATTATTTAAAATTTTCGATTCTCGTAAAATTAGCATTACGGTATTTTACAAGCGAGAGCATATTGAGTTGGTGTATATACTCCAAATTAGTGTAGAAAAGGGCATTGTATATTGTTTCTGAAAAATTATATTCAGATCAATTTTGCTTTTAACATTGTGTTGCCTGGATAATATTTAGTTTTTTTTTTGATTCACGTAAAATAAGAATTTCGGTATTTTACATGAGAGAGCATACTGAGTTGGTGTATATACTCCAAAAGAGAGTAGAATAGGCCATTTTGTATTTTCTCTAACAGACTATATTCAGAACCATTTTCTTTTAATTTTGGGGTGCCTAGATAATATTTAGACTTTTTTTGATTCCCTTAAAATTAGAATTTCTGTATTTTACATGAGAGAACATATTGAGTTGGTGTATATACTCCAAAACAGAGTAGAAAAATGCATTGTATATTTTTTATGACATATTATATTCAGAGTAATTTTGTTTTTAACATTGGGGAGCCTAGATAATATTTAGATTTTTTCGATTTGGGTAAAATTAGAATTTCTATATTTTACATGACAGAGCACACTGAGTTCGTTTATATACTCCAAAAGAGAGTAGAATAAGGCATTGTATATTTTTTCTAACAGACTATATTCAGAGGCATTTTCGTTTAACATTAGTGCGCCTAGATATTATTTAGATTTTTTTCGAATCGTGTAAAAATAGGATTTTGTTATTTTACATGAGAGAGCATATTGAATTGGTGTATGTACTACAAAAAAGAGTAGAAAAGGGCATTGTATATTTTTTCTCACAAATTATATTCAGAGCAATTTTGCTTTTAACATTGGATAGCCTAGATAATATTTAAATTTTTTTGATTTGGGTATAATTAGAATTTCTATATTTTACATGAGAGAGCACACTGTGTTGGTGTATATACTCCAAAACAGAGTAGAATAAGGCAATTTACATTTTTTCTAACAAACTATATGCAGAGCCATTTTCTTTAACTTTCTGGAGACTAGATATTATTTAGATTTTTTTCGATTCACGTAAAATAAGAATTTCTGTATTTTACATGAGAGAGCATACTGAGTTGGTGTATATAATCCAAAACAGAGTAGAATAAGGCTTTGTACATTTCTTCTAACAAACTATATTCAGAGACATTTTCTTTTAACTTTGGGGCGCATAGATATTATTTAGATTTTTTTCGATTCGCGTAAAATTAAAATTTCGGTATTTTACAATGGAGAGCATACTGAGTTGGTTTATATACTTTAAAACAGAGTAGAATAAGGCATTGTATATTTTTTCTAACAGACTATATTTAGAGCCATTTTCTTTTAACTTTGGGGCGCCTAGATATTATTTAGATTTTTTTCGATTCACGTAAAATTAGAATTTTTGTATTTTACATGAGAGACCATATGTAGTTGGTGTATATACTCCAAAACTAAGTAGAATAGGGCATTGTATATTTTTTATGAGAGATTATATTCAGAGCAATTTTTTTTTTATCATTCGGGTGCCTAGATAATATATAGATTTTTTCGACTGGGGTAAAATTTGAATTTCTGTATTTTACATGAGAGAGCATATTGAGTTGGTGTATATACTCGAAAACAGAGTAGAAAAGGGCATTGTATATTTTTTCTGACAGATTATATTCAGAGCAATTTTGCTTTTAACAATGGGGTCCCTAGATAATATTTAGATTTTTTTTGATTCACTTAAACCTAGAATTTCTGTATTTCACCTGAGAGAGCATATGGAATTGGTGAATATACTCCAAAAAAGAGTAAAATAGGGCATTGTATATTTTATCTGACAGATTATATTCAGAGAAATTTTGCTTTTAACATTGGGGTCTCTAGATAATATGTAGATTTTTTTCGATTCACTTAAATATAGAATTTCTGTATTTTACATGAGAGAGCATATGGAGTTGGTGTATATACTCCGAAGCAAAAAGAATAGGGCATTGTATATTTTTTCTGACAGATTATATTCGGAGCAATTTTGTTTTTAACATTGAGTTGCCTAGATAATATTTAGATTTTTTTTGATTCACGTAAAATTAGAATTTCTGTATTTTACATGAGAGAGCATACTGAGTTGGTGTATATAGTACAAAACAGAATATAATAAGGCATTGTACATTTTTTCTGACAGATTATATTCAGAGCAATTTTGCTTTTAACATTGGGGTGCCTAGATAATATTTAGATTATTTCGATTCTGGTAAAATTAGAATTTCTGTATTTTACATGAGAGAGCATACTGAGTTGTTGTATATACTCCAAAACAGAGTAGAATAGTGCATTGTATATTTTTCTAACAGACTATATTCAGAGCCATTTTCTTTTAACATTGGGGTGCATAGATAATATTTAGATTTTATTCGATTCGCTTAAATATAGAATTACTGTATTTTACATGAGAGAGCATATGGAGTTGGTGTATATAGTCCAACACAGAGTAGAAAATGGCATTGTGTATTTTCTCTGACAGATTATATTCAGAGCAATTTTGTTTTTAACATTTGGGTGCCTAGATAATATTTAGATATTTTACGATTCGCTTAAATTTAGAATTTCTGTATTTTACATGAAGGAGCATATGGAGTTGGTTTTGGTGTATATACTCCAAAACAGAGTAGAATAGGGTATTGTATATTTTTTCTGACAGATTATATTCAGAGCAATTTTGTTTTTAACAAGGGGTGCCTAGATAATATTTAGATTTTTTTCAATATGCTTAAATATCGAATTTCTGTATTTCACATGAGAGACCATATTGAGTTGCTGTATATACTCCAAAACAGAGTAGAATAGGGCATTGTATGCTTTTTCTGACTGATTATATTCAGAGCAATGCTGCTTTTAACATTGGGTTGCCTAGATAATATTTAGATGTTTTCGATTCAGGTAAAATTAGAATTTCTTTATTTTACATGAGAGGGCATCCTGAGTTGGTGTATATACTCCAAAACAGAGTAGAATAAGGCATTGTATATTTTTTCTAACAGAGTATATTCAGAGTCATTTTCTTTGAACTTTGAGGCGCCTAGATATTATTTAGATTTTTTCGATTCACGTAAAATTAGAATTTTGGTATTTTACATGAGAGAGCATATGGAGTTGGTGTATATACTCTAAAACAGAGTAGAATCAGGGATTGTATATTTTTTCTGACAGATTATATTCTGAGCAATCTTGCTTTATCATTGGGGTGCCTAGATAATATTTATATTTTTTTCGATTCACGTAAATTTAGAATTTCTGTATTTTACATGACAGAGCATACTGAGTGGGTGTACATACTCCAAAACAGAGTAGAATAGGGCATTGTATATTTTTTCTGCCAGATTATATTCAGAGCAATTTTGTTTTTAACATTGGGGTGCCTAGATAATATTTACATTATTTCAGTTCGGGTAGAGTTAGAATTTCTGTATTTTACATGAGAGAGCATATGGAGTTGGTGTATATACTTTAAAACAGAGTAGAATAGGGAATTGTATATTTTTTCTGACAGATTATATTCAGAGCAATTTTGTTTTTAACATTAGTGTTCCTAGATAATATTTAGATTCTTTCGATTCGGGTAAAATTAGAATTTCTGTATTTTACATGACAGAGCATATTGTGTTGGTGTTTATACTACAAAACAAAGTAGAAAAGAACATTGTATATTTTTACTGACAGATTGTATTCAGAGCAATGTTGCGTTGAACATTGGGGTGCCTAGATAATATTTAGAATTTTTCGATTCGGGTAAAATTAGAATTTCTGTATTTAACATGAGAGAGCATATTGGGTTGGTGTATATACTACAATACAAAGTAGAAAAGTGCATTGTACATTTCTTCTGACAGATTATATTCAGAGCAATTTTGCTTTTAACATTGGGGTGCCAAGATAATATTTAGATTTTTTTCGATACACGTAAAATTAGAATTTCTGTATTTTACATGAGAGAGCATACTAAGTTGGTGTATGTACTCCAAAACAGAGTAGAATAAGGCATTTTATATTTTTTCTAACAGACTATATTCAGAGCCATTTTCTTTTAACTTTGGGGTTCCTAGATATTATTCAGATTTTTTTCGATTCACGTAAAATTAGAATTTCGGTATTTTACATGAGAGAGCATATTGAGTTGTTGTATATACTACAAAACAGAGTAGAAAAAAGCACTGTATATTTTTTCTGACAGATTATATTCAGAGCAAGTTTTCTTTTAACGTTGGTGTACCTAGATAATTTTTAGATTTTTTTTGATTCGCTTAAATATAGAATTTCTGTATTTTACATGAGAGAGCATATGGAATTGGTGCATATACTACAAAAAACAGAAATAAAGGGCATTGTATATTTTTTCTGACAGATTATATTTAGAGCAATTTTTCTTTTAACATTGGGGTGCCTAGATGATATTTAAATTTTTCTCGATTCGCTTAAATATAGAATTTCTCTATTTTACGTGAGAGAGCCTATGGAATTGGTGTATATACTCCAAAACAGAGTAGAATAGGGCATTGTATATTTTTTCTGACAGATTATATTCAGAGCAATTTTATTTTTAACACTGAGGTGCCTAGATAATATTTAGATTTTTTCGAATTGGGTAAAATTTGAATTTCTGTATTTTACATGAGAGAGCATCCTGACATGGTGTATATACTCCAAAATAGAGTAGAATGAGGCATTGTATATTTTTTCTAACAGACTATATTCAGAGCCATTTTCTTTTAACTTTGGGGCGCCTAGATATTATTTAGATTCTTGTCGATTCACGTAAAATTAGAATTTCAGTATTTTACATTAGAGAGCATATGGAGTTGGTGTGTATACTCCAAAACAGAGTAGAAGAGGGCATTGTATATTTTTTTGACAGATTATATTCAGAGCGATTTGGTTTTTAAGATATTGGTGCCTAAATAATATTTAGATTTTTTTCGATTCGGTTAAATATTGAATTTCTGTATTTTACATGTGAGAGCATATGGATTTGGTGTATATGCTCCAAACAGACTAGAATATTGTATATTTTTTCTGACAGATTATATTCAAATTTTTTATATTCGCTTAAATATAGAATTTCTTTATTTGATAAGAGAGAGTATGAAGTTGGTTTATATACTCCAAAACAGAGTAGAAAAGGGCAGTGTATATTTTTTCTGACGGATTATATTCAGAGGAATTAGGTTTTTAACATTGGAATGCCTAGATAATATTTAGATTTTTTTGATTCCGGTTAACTTACAATTTCTGTATTTTACATGAAAGAGCATACTGAGTTGGTGAATATACTCCAAAACAGAGTAGAATATGTCATTGTATATTTTTCTAACAGACTATATTCAGAGCCATTTTCTTTCAACTTTGGGGCGCCTAGATATTATTTAGATTTTTTTCAATTTACGTAATATTAGAATGTAAGTATTTTACATGAGAGAGCATATTGAGTTGGTGTATAAAATCCAATACAGTGTAGAAAAGGGGATAGTATAATTTTTATGACAGATTATATTCAGAGCAATTTTGCTTTTAACATTGGGGTGCCTAGATAATATTTAGATTTTTTTCGATTCACGTAAATTTAGAATTTCGATATTTTACATGAAAGAGCATACTGAGTTGGTGTATATATTCCAAAACAGAGTAGAATAGGGCATTGTTTATTTTTTCTGACAAATTATATTCAGAAAAATTTTGATTTTAACTTTCGGGTGCCTAGATAATATATAGCTTTTTTTCGATTTGCTTAAATATGGAATTTCTGTGTTTTACATGAGAGAGCATATGGAGTTGGTGTATATACTCCAAAACAGAGTAGAATAGGGAATTGTATATTTTTTCTGACAGATTATATTCATGGCAATTTTGTTTTTAACATTGGGGTGCCTACATAATATTTTGATTTTTTCGATTCGGGAAAAATTGGAATTTCGGTATTTTACATGATAGAGCATAAGGAGTTTGTATATATACTCCAAAACAGAGTAGAATCGCATATTGTATATATTTTCTGACAGATTATAGTCAGAGCAATTTTGCTTTTAACATTGGGGTGCCTACATAATATTTAGACTTTTTTCGATTCATGTAAATATAGAATTTCTGTATTTTACATGACAGAGCATACTGAGTTGGTGTATATACTCCAAAACAAAGTCGAATAGGGCATTGTTTATTTTCTCTGACAAATTATATTCAGAGCAATTTTGTTTTTAATATTGGGGTGTCTAGATAATATTTAGATTTTTTCGATTCATGTAAAATTAGAATTTCTATATTTTACGTGACAGTGCATCCTGAGATGGTATATACTCCGAAACAGAGTAGAATAAGGCATTGTATATTTTTTCTGACAGACTATATTCACAGCCATTTTCTTTTAACTTTGGGGCACGTAAATATTTTTTAGATTTTTTTCGATTCGCCTATAATTAGAATTTCTGTATTTTACATGAGAGAGCATATTGAGTTGGTGTATATACTACAAAACCGAATAGAAATGGGCATTGTATATTTTTTCTGACAGATTATATTCAGAGCAATTTCGCTTTTAAAATTGGGGTGCCTAGATAATATTTAGATATTTTTCGATTTGCTTAAATATATAATTTCTGTATTTTACATGAGAGCGCATATTGAGTTGGTGTGTATACTCCAAAACAGAGTAGAGTAGTGTATTGTATATTTTTTCTCACAGATTGTATTCAGAGCAATTTCGTGTTTAACATTGGGGTGCCCAGATAATATTTAGATTTTGTTCAATTCGCTTAAATATAGAATTTCTGTATTTTACATGAGAGAGCATATGGAGTTGGTGTATATACTTCAAAACAGAGTATAATAGGGCATTGTATATTTTTTTTGACAGATTCTATTCAGAGCAATTTTGTTTTTAACATTGACGTGCCTACATAATATTTAGATTATTTCGATTCGGACAAAGTTAGAATTTCTGTATTTTACATATCAGAGCATATTGAGTTGGTGTATATACTAAAAAACAGAGTAGAAAATGGCATTGTGTATTTTTTCTAACAGATTATATTCAGAGCAATTTTGCTTTTAACATTGGGGTGCCTAGATAATATTTATATATTTTTAGATTTGCTTAAATATAGAATTTCTGTATTTTAGATGAGAGAGCATATGGAGTCGGTGTATATACTCCAAAACAGAGTAGAAATGGGCATTCTATATTTTTTCTGACAGATTATATTCAGAGCTATTTTGTTTTTAACATTAGGTTGACTAAATAATATTTAGATTTTTTCGATTCGGGTAAAATTAGAATTTCTGTAGTTTACATAAGAGAGCATACTGAGTTGGTGTATATACTCCAAAACATAGTAGAATAAGGCAGTGTATATTTTCTCTAACAGACTATATTAAGAGCCATTT
Organism: Callithrix jacchus; assembly: GCF_049354715.1. Classification (NCBI taxonomy): domain Eukaryota; kingdom Metazoa; phylum Chordata; class Mammalia; order Primates; family Cebidae; genus Callithrix; species Callithrix jacchus. The sequence goes on from NC_133514.1 coordinate 123,196,148, forward strand.
TCTTTTAACTTTGTGGTGCCTTGATATTAGTTAGATTTTTTTCGATTCGCGTAAAATTAGTATTTCTGTATTTTACATGAGAGAGCATATGGAGCTGGTGTATATACTACAAATCAGAGTAGAACTGGACATTGTATATTTTTTCTGACAGATTATATTCACAGCAATTTTCCTTTTAACATTGGGGTGCCTAGATAATATTGAATTTTTTTCGATTCACGTATAATTAGAATTTCTGTATTTTATATGAGAGAGCATACTGAGTTGGTGTACATACTCCAAAACAGAGTAGAATAAAGCATTGTTTATTTTTTCTGACACATTATATTCAGAAAAATTTTGATTTAAACATTCGGGTGCCTAGATGATATATAGATTTTTTTCAATTTGCTTACATATGGAATTTCTGTATTTTACATAATAGAGCATATGGAGTTGGTGTATATACTCTAAAACAGAGTAGAATAGGGCATTGTATATTTTTTGTGACAGACTATATTCAGAGCAATTTTGTTTTTAACATTGGCGTGCCTTCATAATATTTAGATTTTTTCGATTCTGGTAAAATTAGAATTTCTGTATTTTACATGAGACAGCATCCTGAGATGGTGTATATACTCCAAAACAGAGTAGAATAAGGCATTGTATATTTTTTCTAACAGACTATATTCAGAGCCATTTTCGTTGAACTTTTAGGCGCCTATGTATTATTTACATTTTTTTTGATTCGCGGAAAATAAGAATTTCTGTATTTTACATGAGAGAGCATATGGAGTTGCTGTATATACTACAAAACAGAGCAGAAAAGGGCATTATACATTTTTTCTGACAGATTTTATTCAGAGCAATTTTGTTTTTAACATTGCGGTGCCTAGATAATATTTAGAACTTTATCAATTCACTTAAAATTAGAATTTCGGTATTTTACATGAGAGATCACATTGAGTTGGTGTATATACTCCAAAACCGAGTAGAATAAGGCATTTTATAATTATTGTGACAGATTATATTTAGAGCAATTTTGTTTTTAACATTGGGTTGCCTAGATAATATTTAAATTTATTTCGATTCACGTAAAATTAGAATTTCTGTATTTTACATGAGAGAGCAAACTGAGTTGGTGTATATACTCCAAAACAGAGTAGAATAAGGCATTGTATATTTTTTTCTAACAGACTATATTCAGAGTCACTTTCTTTTAGCTTTGGGGCGCCTAGATATTATTCAGATTATTTTGATTCACCTAAAATTAGAATTTCGGTATTTTACATGAAAGAGCATATTGAGTTGGTGTATATACTCCAAAACAGAGTAGAAAAGGGCATTGTGTATTTTTTCTGACAGATTATATTCAGAGCGATATTGTTTGTAACATTGCGGTTTCTAGATAATATTTAGATTTATTTCGATTCGCTTAAATATAGAATTTCTTTATTTTACATGAGAGAGCATATGGAGTTGGTGTATATACTTTAAAACAGAGTAGAATAGGGCATTGTATATTTTTTCTGACGGATTATATTCAGAGCAATTTTTTTTTAACACTGGGTTGCCTAGATAATATTTAGATTTTTTCGATATGGGTAGAATTAGAATTTCTGTATTTTACATGAGAGAGCATTTTGAGTTGGTGTATATACTACAAAGCAGAGAAGTAAAGGGCATTGTATATTTTATCTGACAGATTATATTAAGAGAAATTTTGATTTTCACATTGGGTTGCCTAGATAATATCTAGAATTTTTTCGATTCGCTTAAATATAGAATATCTGTATTTTACTTGAGAGAGCATATGGAGTTGGTTTATATACTTCAAAACAGAGAAGAATAAGGCATTGTATTTTTTTTTATACAGACTACATTTAGAACCATTTTCTTTTAACTTTGGGGCGCCTAGATATTATTTAGATTTTTTTCCTTTCGCCTAAAATTAGAATTTTGTTAATTTATATGAGAGAGCATATTGAGTTGGTGTATGTACTACAAAACAAAGTAGAAAAGGGCATTGTATATTTTTTCTGACAGATTTCATTCAGAGCAATTTTGTTTTTAACATTGGGGTGCCTAGATAGTATTTAGATTTTTTTCGATGTGCTTAAATATAGAATTTCTGTATTTTACATGAGAGAGCATATGGAGTTGTTGTATATACTCGAAAACAGAGTAGAATAGGATATTGTATCTTTTTTCTGACAGATTATATTAAGAGTAATTTTGTTTTTAACATTGAGGTGCCTAGATAATATTTAGATTCTTTCGATTCGGGTAAAATTAGAATTTTATATTTTACATGAGAGAACAACCTGAGTTGCTGTATATACTCCAAAACAGAGTAGAATAAGGTATTGTATATTTTTTCTAACAGACTATATTCAGAGCCATTTTATTTTGACTTTGGGGCGCCTAGATATTATTTAGATCTTTTTTGATTCGCCTAAAATTAGACTTTCGGTATTTTACATGAGACAGCATATTGAGTTGGTGTATATACACCAAAACAGAGTAGAAAATGGCATTGTATATTTTTTCTGAGAGATTATATTCAGAGCAATTTTGCTTTAACATTCGGGGTCCTAGATAATATTTAGATTTTTTTCGATTTGCTTAAATATCGAATTTCTGTATTTTACATGAGAGTGCATATGAAGTTGGTGTATATACCTTAAAACAGAGTAGAATAGGGCATTGTATATTTTATCTGACAGATTATATTCAGAGCAATTTTGGTTTTAACATTGGGGTCCCTAAATTATATTTAGATTTTTTTCGATTCACGTAAAAGTAGAATTTCTGTATTTTACATGAGAGAGCATACTGAGTTGGTGTATATACTCTAAAACAAAGTAGAATAAGGTATTGTATATTTTTTCTAACAGACTATATTCAGAGCCATTTTCTTTTAACTTTGGGGCGCCTAGATATTATTTAGATTATTTTTGATTCACCTAAAATTAGAATTTCGGTATTTTACATGATAGAGCATATTGAGTTAATGTATATACTCCAAAACAAAGTAGAAAAGGGCATTGTATATTTTTTCTGACAAATTTTATTCAGAGGAATTTTTCTTTTAACATTGCGGTGCCTAGATAATATTTAGATTTTTTCCGATTTGCTTAAATATATAATTTCTGTATTTTACATGAGAGAGCATATGGAGTTGGTGTATATACTCCAAAACAGAGTAGAATAGGGCATTGTATATTTTTTCTGACAGATTATATTCAGAGTGATTTTGTTTTTAACTTTGGGGTGCCTAGATCATATTTAGATTTTTTTTGATTCGCATAAATATAGAATTTCTGTATTTTACATGAGAGAGAATCTGGAGTTGGTGTATATACTCCAAAGCAGAGTAGAATAGGGCATTGTATATTTTTTCTGACAGATTATATTCAGAGCAATTTTTTTTATCACTGAGGTGCCTTGTTAATATTTAGATTTTTTCGATTCACGTAAAATTATAGTTTCTGTATTTTACATGACAGTGCACCCTGTGATGGTGTATATACTCCGAAACAGAGTAGAATAAGGCATTGTATATTTTTTCTAACAGTCTATATTCACAGACATTTTCTTTTAACTTTGGAGCACCTAGATATTTTTTAGATGTTTTTCAATTCACGTAAAATTAGAATTTCTGTATTTTACATGAGAGAGCATATTGAGTTGGTGTATATACTACAAAACCGAGTAGAAATGGGCATTATATATTTTATCTGACAGATTATATTCAGAGAAATTTCGCTTTGAAAATTGGGGTGCCTAGATAATATTTAGATTATTTTTGATTCACATAAAATAAGAATTGCTGTATTTTACATAAGAGAGCATACTGAGTTGGTGTATATACTCGAAAACATAGTAGAATTAGGCATTGTATATTTTTTCTAACAGACTATATTCAGAGCCAATTTCTTTTAAATTTGGGGCACCTAGATATTCTTTAGATATTTTTCAATTCGTGTAAAATTAGAATTTCTGTATTTTACATGAGACAGCATATGGAGTTGATGAATATACTCCAAAACAGAATAGAAAAGGGCATTTTATATATTTTCTGACAGATGATATTCAGAGAAAGTTTGCTTTTAACATTGGGGTGCCTAGATAATATTTAGATTTTTTTCGATTTGCATAAATATTGAATTTCTGTATTTTACATGAGAGAGCATATGGAGTTGGTGTATATACTCCAAAATAGAGTAGAATAGGGCATTGTATATTTTTTCTGACAGATTATATTCAGAGCGATTTTGTTTGTGCATTGCGGTGCCTAGATAATATTTAGATTTTTTTCGATTCGCTTAAATGTAGAATTTCTTTATTTTACATTAGAGAGCATATGGAGTTGGTGTATATACTCCAAAACAGAGTAGAATAGGGCATTGTATATTTTTTCTGACGGATTATATTCAGAGCAATTTTTTTTTTAACACTGGGGTGCCTAGATAATATTTAGTTTTTTTCGATTTGGGTAGAATTAGAATTTCTGTATTTTACATGAGAGAGCATTTTGAGTTGGTGTATATACTACAAAACAGAGAAGTAAAGGGCATTGTATATTTTATCTGACAGATTATATTAAGAGCAATTTTGCTTTTCACATTGGGGTGCCTAGATAATATCTAGATTATTTATGATTCACGTAAATTTAGAATTTCTGTATTTTACATGAGAGAGCACACTGAGTTAGTGTATGTACTTCAAGAAAAGGTAGAATAAGACGATGTATTTTTTTTTTCTAACAGACTGTATTCATAGCCATTTTCTTTTAACTTTGGGGCGCCTAGATATTATTTAGATTTTTTTTGATTCGCCTAAAATTAGAATTTCTGTATTTTACATGAGAGAACATATTGAGTTGGTGTATATACTCCAAAACAAAGTAGAATAGGGCATTGTATATTTTCTCTGACAGATTATATTCAGAGCAATTTTGTTTTTAACATTGGGGTGCCTAGATAATATTAAGACTTTTGCGATTCGGGTAGAATTAGAATTTCTATATTTTACATGAAAGAGCATATGGAGTTGGTGTACATACTTTAAAACAGAGTAGAATAGGGCATTGTACATTTTTTCTGACAGATTACATTCAGAGCAATTTTGTTTTTAACATTGGGGTGCCTAGATAATATTTAGATTTTTTTGGATTCACGTAAATTTAGAATTTCAGTATTTTACATGAGAGAGCATATTTTGTTGGTGTATATACCCCAAAACCGAGAAGAATAAGGCATTCTATATTTTTCGTACAGACTATATTTAGAACCATTTTCTTTTAGCTTTGGGGCGCCTAGATATTATTTAGAATTTTTTTGATTCGAGTAAAATTAAAATTTCGGTATTTTATAAGAGAGAGCATATTGAGTTGGTGTATATACTACAAAACACAGTATAAAAGGGCATTGTATATTTTTTCTGACAGATTATATTCAGAGCAATTTTGCTTTTAACATTGGGGTACCTAGATAATATTTAGATTTTTTTCGATTCGCTTAAATATAGAATTTCTGTATTTTACGTGAGAGAGCATATGAAGTTGGTGTATATACTCGAAAGCGGAGTAGAATAGGGCTTTGTATAATTTGTCTGACAGATTATATTCAGAGCAATTTTGTTTTTAACATTGGGGTGCCTAGATAATATTTAGATTTTTTTCGATTCGCTTAAATATAGAATTTTTCTATTTTACATGAGGGAGCATATGGAGTTGGTGTATATACCCCAAAACAGAGTAGAATAAGGCATTGTATATTTTTTTCTAACAGACTATATTCTGACCCATTTTCTTTTAACTTTGGGGAGCCTAGATATTATTTAGATTTTTTTCTATTCCTGTAAAATTAGAATTTCGGTATTTTACATGAGAGAGCATATGGAGTTGGTGTATATACTCCAAAACAGAGTAGAATAGGGCACTGTATATTTTTTCTGACAGATTATATTCAGAGCAGTTTTGTTTTTAACATTGGGGTGCCTAAAGAATATTTAGATTTTTTTGATTAGGGTAAAATTAGAATTTCTCTATTTTCCTTCAGAGCGCAAACTGAGTTGGTGTATATACTCCTAAACAGAGTAGAAAGGGGCATTGTATATTTTTTCTGACACATTATATTCAGAGCAATTTTGTTTTTAACATTGGGGTGCCTAGATAATATTTAGATTTTTTCGATTCGGGTAGAATTAGAATTTCTGTACTTTACATGAAAGAGCATACTGAGTTGGTGTATATACTCCAAAAAAGAGTAGAATAAGGCATTGTAAATTTTATCTAACAGTCTATATTCAGAGTTATTTTCTTTTAACTTTGGGGCGTCTGGATATATATAGAGTTTTTTCGATTTGCTTAAATATAGAATTTCTGTATTTTACATGAGAGAGCATATGGAGTTGGTGTATATACTCCAAAACAGAGTAGAATAGGGCAGTGTATATTTTTTCTGACCGATTATATTCAGAGCGATTTTGATTTTTACTTTGGGGTGACTAGATAATATTTAGATTTTTTTCGATTCGCTTAAATATAGAATTTCTCTATTTTACATGAGAGAGCAGGTGGAGTAGGTGTATGTACTCCAAAACAGAGTAGAATTGGGCATTGTATATTTTTTCTGACAGATTATATTCAGAGCAATTTTTTTTAACACTGAGGTGCCTAGATAATATTTAGATTTTTTCGATTCCAGTAAAATTAGAATTTCTGTATTTTATACGAGAGTGCACCCTGAGATGGTGTATTTACTCCGAAACACAGTAGAATAAGGCATTGTATATTTTTTGTAACAAACTATATTCAGAGCCAATTTCTTTTAACCATGGGGCACCTAGATATTATTTATATATTTTTCGATTCGCGTACAATTTGGATTTCTGTATTTTAAATGAGAGAGCATATGGAGTTGGTGTATATACTCCAAAACAGAGTAGAAAAGGGCATTGTATATTTTTTCTGACCGATTATATTCAGAGCATGTTTGCTTTTAACATTGGGGTGCCTAGATAATATTTAGATTTTTTTCAATTCAAGTAAAATTAGAATTTCTGTTTACATGAGAGAACATACTGAGTTGGTGTATATACTCCAAAACCGAGTACAATAGGTCATTATATATTTTTTGACAGATTATATTCAGAGCAATTTTGTTTTTAACATTGCTGTGCCTCGATAATATTTAGGTTTTTTCGATTTTGGTAAAATTATATTTACTGTATTTTACATGAGAGCATATTGAGTTGGTGTATATACTACAAAAAGTGTAGAAAAGGGCATTGTATATTTATTCTGACAGATTATATTCAGAGCAATTTTGCTTTTAACATTCGGGTGCCTTGATAATGTTTAGCTTTTTTTCGAATCACGTAAAAATATAATTTTGTATTTTACATGAGAGAGCATATGGAGTTGGTGTTTATACACCAAAACAGAGTAGAATAGGATATTGCATATTTTTTCTGACAGACTATATTCAGAGCAATTTTGTTTTCAACATTGGAGTGCCTACATAATATTTAGATTTATTTCGATTCGCATAAATATAGAATTTCTGTATTTTACATGACAGAGCATATGGAGTTGGTGTATATACTTCAAAATAGAGTAGAATATGGCATTGTATATTTTTTATGACACATTGTATTCAGGGCAATTTTTTTTTTTACATTGGGTTGCCTAGATAATATTTAGATTTTTTAGATTCGTTTAAATTTAGAATTTCTTTATTTTACATGGGAGAGCACACTGAGTTGGTGTATATACTCCAAAACACAGTATAATAAGGCATTGTATATTTTTTAAAACAGACTACATTCAGAGCGATTTTCTTTTAACTTTTGGGTGCCTCGATATTATTTAGATTTTTTTTCGATTCGCATAAAATTAGAATTTGGTATTTTACATGAGAGAGCATATTGAGTTGGTGTATGTACTACAAAACAGAGTAGAAAAGGGCATCTTATATTTTTTCTGACAGATTGTATTCAGAGCAAATTTGCTTTTAACATTGTGGTGCCTAGATAATATTTAGATATTTTTCGATTGGCTAAAATATAGGATTTATGTATTTTACATGAGAGAGCATATGGAGTTGGTGTATATAGTCCAACACAGAGTAGAAAATGGCATTTTGTATTTTCTCTGACAGATTATATTCAGAGCAATTTTGCTTTTAACATTGAGGTGCCTAGATAATATTTAGATTTTTTTCGATTCGCTTAAATTTAGAATTTCTGTATTTTACATGAGAGAGCATATGGAGTTGGTGTATATACTCCAAAACAAAGTAGAATAGGGTATTGTATATTTTTTCTGACAGATTATATTCAGAGCAATTTTGTTTTTAACAAGGGGTGCCTGATAATATTTACATTTTTTTCAATACGCTTAAATATATTATTTCTGTATTTTACATCAGAGAGCATATTAAGTTGGTGTATATACTCCAAAACAGAGTAGAATGGGGCATTGTATATATTTTCTGACAGATTATATTCAGAGCAATGTTGCTTTTAACACTGGGTTGCCTAGATAATATTTAGATTTTTTTGATTCAGGTAGAATTAGAATTTCAGTATTTTACATAAGAGAGCATATTGAGTTGGTGTATATAGTACAAAACAGAGTAGAATAGGGCATTGTATATTTGTTCTGACAGATTATATTCAGAGCAATTTTGTTCTTAACATTTCGGTGCCTAGATAATATTTAGATATTTTTTTTGATTCGCTTAAATAGAGAACCTCTGTATTTTACATGGGAGATCATATTGAGTTGGTGTATATACTGCAAAACAGAGTAGAAAAGGGCATTGTATGTTTTTTCTGACACATTATATGCAGAGCAATTTTCTTTTAACATTCGGGTGCCTAGATAATATTTAGATTTTCTTCGATTCACGTGAAATTAGAATTTCGGTATTTTATATGTGAGAGCATACTGAGTTGCTCTATATACTCCAAAACACAGTAGAATAGGGCATTGTATATTTTCTCTAACATACTATATTCAGAGCCATTTTCTTTTAAGTTTGGGGCGCCTAGATATTATTTAGATTTTTATCGATTCGCATAAAATTACAATTTCGGTATTTTACATGAGAGAGCATATTGAGTTGGTGTATATACTCCAATACAGAGTAGAATAGGGCATTGTATTTTTTTCTGACAGATTATATTCAGAGCAGTTTTGCTTTTAACATTGGGGTGCCTAGATAACATTTAGATTTTTTTCGATTCGGGTAAAATTAGAATTTCTGTATTTTACACGAGAGAGCATACTGTGTTTGTGTATATACTCCAAAACATAGTAGAATCAGGCATTGTATATTTTTTCTAACAGACTATATTCAGAGCCATTATCTTTTTACTTTGGGGCGCCTAGATAATATTTAGATTTATTTCGATTCGCGTAAAATTAGAATTTCGGTATTTTACATGAGAGAGCATATTGATTTGGTGTATACACCCCAAAACAGAATAGAAAAGGGCATTGTATATTTTTTCTTATAAATTATATTCAGAGCAATTTTTCTTTTAACATTGGGGTGTCTAGATAATATTTAAATTATTTTTGATTCGATTAAATATAGAATTACTTTATTTTACATGAGATAGAAGGTAGACTTGGTGTACATACTCAAAAACAGAGTAGAATAGGGCATTGTATAATTTTTCTGCCAGATTATATTCAGAGAAATTTTGTTTTTAACATTGGGGTGCCTAGATAATATTTAGATTTTATTAGATTCGCTTAAATGTACAATTTCTGTATTTTACATAAAAGAGCATGTTGAGATGTTGTATACACTTTAAAACAGATTAGAATAGGGCATTGTATATTTTCTCTGACAGATTATATTAAGAGCAACTTTGTTTTTAACATTAGTGTGCATAGATAATATTTAGATTTTTTTCAATTCAAGTAAAATTAGAATTTCGGTTTACATGAGAGAGCATACTGAGTTGGTGTATATACTCCAAAACCGAGTAGAATAGGTCATTATATATTTTTTCGATAGATTATATTCAGAGCAATTTTGTTTTTAACATTGGTGTGCCTCGATAATATTTAGATTTTTTCGATTTTGGTAAAATTAGAATTACTGTATTGTACATGAGAGAGCAAATTGAGTTGGTGTATATACTACAAAAAAGAGTAGAAAAGGGCATTCTATATTTATTCTGACAGATTATATTCAGAGAAATTTTGCTTTTAACATTCGCGTGCCTAGATAATATTTAGATTTATTTCGATTCGCATAAAATTAGAATTTCGGTATTTTACATGAGAGAGCATATTGATTTGGTGTATACACCTCAAAACAGAGTAGAAAAGAGCATTGTATATTTTTTCTTACAAATTATATTCAGAGTAGTTTTGCTTTTAACATTGGGGTGTCTAGATAATATTTAAATTATTTTCAATTCGATTAAATATAGAATTAGTTTATTTTACATGAGATAGAACGTATAGTTGGTGTATATACTCAAAAACAGAGTAGAATAGGGCATTGTATATTTTTTCTGACAGATTATATTCAGAGAATTTTTTTTTTAACATTGGCGTGCCTAGATAATATTTAGATTTTTTCGATTCACGTAAAATTAGAATTTCGGTATTTTACATGAGAGAGCATACTGAGTTGATGTATATACTACAAAACAGAGTAGAATAAGGCATTGCGTATTTTTTCCAACAGACTATATTCATAGACATTTTCTATTAACTTTGGGGCGCCTAGATATTATTTAGATTTTTTTTCGATTTGTGTAAAATTAGAAATTCGGTATTTTACATGAGAGAGCATATTGAGTTGGTGTATATACTCCAATACCGAGTACAATAAAGCATTGCATATTTTTTCTGACAGAATATATTGAGAGCAATTTTGCTTTTACCTTTGGGGTGCATACACAATATTTAGATTTTTTTCGATTGACGTAAAATTAGAATTTCGGTATTTTACATGAGACAGCATACTGAGGTGGTGTATATACTCCAAAACAGAGTAGAATAGGGCATTGTATATTTTTTCTGACAGAATATATTCAGAGCGATTTTTTTTTTAACATTGGGGTGCCTAGATAATATTTAGATTATATCGTGTCGGGTAGAATTAGAATTTCTGTATTTTACATGAGAGAGCAGATGGAGTTGGTGCATATACTTTAAAACATAGTAGAAATGGGCATTGTATATTTTTTCTGACAGATTATATTCAGAGCAATTTTGCTTTTAACATTGGGGTGCCTAGATAATATTTAGATTATTTCGATTCGGGTAAAATTAGAATTTCTGTATTTTACATGAGAGCATATTGGATTGGTGTATATACTACAATACAGTGTAGAAAAGTGCATTGTATATTTCTTCTGACAGATTATATTCAGAGCAATTTTGCTTTTAACATTGGGGTGCCTAGATAATATTTAGATTTTTTTTTGATTCAGTTAAATATGGAATTTCTGTATTTTACATGAGAGAGCATACTGAGTTGGTGTATATACTCCAAAACAGAGTAGAATAGGGCATTGTATATTTTTTCTGACAGATTATATTCAGAGCAATTTTGTTTTTAACATTGGCGTGTCTAGATAATATTTAGATTTTTTTGATTCCGGTTAATTTACAATTTCTGTATTTTACATGAGAGAGCATACTGAGTTGTTGTATATACTCCAAAACAGAGTAGAATAAGGCATTGGATATTTTTCTAACAGACTGTATTCAGAGCCATTTTCTTTTAACTTTCAGGCCCCTAGATATTATTTAGATTTTTTTCAATTCGCATAAAAGTAGTATTTCGGTATTTTACATGAGAGAGCATATTTAGTTGGTGTATATACTCAAAAACACAGTAGAAATGGGCATTGTATATTTATGCTGATAGATTTTACTCAGAGCAATTTTTCTTTTAACATTGGGGTGCCTAGATATTATTTAGATTTTATTCGATTCACTTAAATTTGGAATTTCGATATTTTACATGAGAGAGCACACTGAGTTGGTGTGTATACTCCAAAACAGAGTAGAATAAGGCATTGTATATTTTATTAAACAAACTATAGTCAGAGCCATTTTCTTTTATTTTTGGTGCGCGTATGTATTATGTAGATTTTTTTCGATTCGCCTAAAATTAGAATTTCGGTATTTTACATGAGAGAGCATGTTGAGTTGGTGTATATATTCCAAGACAGTGTAGAATAGGGCATTGTAAATTTTATCTGACAGATTATATTCAGAGCAATTTTATTTTTAACATTGGGGTGCCTAGATAATATTTAGATTTTTTTCAATTCTCTTAAATATAGAATTTCCATATTTTACATGAGTGAGCATATGGAGTTGGTGTATATACTCCAATAATGGGAAGAATAGTTCATTGTATATTTTTTTTGACAGATTATATTCAGAGCAATTTTGTTGTTAACATTGGGGTGCCTGAATAATATTTAGATTTTTTCTATTCGCTTAAAAATAGAATTTCTGTATTTTACATGAGAGAGCATATTGAGTAGGTGTATATACTCGATAAGAGAGTAGAATAAGGCACTGTATATTTTTACTGACAGATTATATTCAGAGCAATTTTGTTTTTAACTTTGGGGTGCCTAGATAATATTTAGATTTTTTTGAATCGGGTAAAATTTGAATTTTAATGTTTTACATAAAAGAGAATACTGTGCTGGTGTATATACTCCAAAACAGACTAGAATAAGGCATTGTATATTTTTTCTTACAGACTATATTCAGAGCCATTTTCTTTAAACTTTGGGGTGCCTACATATTATTTGATTTTTTTTGATTCGTGTAAAATTAGAATTTCAGTATTTTACATAAGAGAGCATATTTAGTTGGTGAATATACTCCAAATCAGAGTAGAAAACGGTACTGTATATTTTTTTAAATAGCTTATATTTAGAGTAGTTATGCTTTTAATATTGGGGTGCCTAGATTATATTTACCTTTCTTTTGATTCGCTTAAATATAGAATTTTGTATTTTACATGAAAGAGCATATGGAGATTGTGTATATACTCCAAAACAGAGTACAATAGGGAATTGTATATTTTTTCTGACAGATTATATTCTGAGCAATTTTGTTTTTACATTGGACTGCCTAGATAATATTTAGATTTTTTCGATTCGCTTAAATATAGATTTTCTGTATTTTACATGAGAGAGCGTATGGAGTTGGTTTATATACTCCAAAACAGAGTAGAATAGGGCATTGTATATTTTTTCTAACAGAGTATGTTCAGAGAAATTTTGTTTTTAACATTGGGGTGCCTAGATAGTATTTAAATTTTATCAATTCGGGTAACATTATAATTTCTGTATTTTACATGAGAGAGCATACTGAGTTTGTGTACATACTCCAAAACAGAGTAGAATAAGGCATTGTTTATTTTTTCTTACAGACTATAGTCAGAGCCATTTTCTTTTAACTTTGGGGCACCTCGATATTATTTAGATTTTTTTCGATTTGCGTAAAATTAAAATTTCGCTATTTTACATGAGAGAGCATATTGAGTTGGTGTATATACTCCAAAACAGAGTACAATAGGGAATTGTATATTTTTTCTGACAGATTATATTCAGAGCAATTTCTTTTTTAACATTGCTGTGCCTAGATGATATTTAGAGTTTTTTCAATATGCTTAAATATAGAATATATGTATTTTACATGAGAGAGCATATTTAGTTGGTGTATATTACTCCAAAAGAGAGTAGAATAGGGCATTGTATATTTTTTCTGACATATGATATTCAGAGCGAGTTTGTTTTTAACATTGGGGTGGCTAGATAATATTTAGATTTTTTTCAATTCACGTAAAATTAGAATTACAATATTTTACATGAGAGACCATAGTGAGTTGGTGTATATACTCCAAAACAGAGTAGAATAAGGCATTGTATATATTTTCTAACAGACTATATTCAGGCCCACTTTGCTTTTAACATTGGGGTGCCTAGGAAATATTTAGAATGTTTTCTATTCGCTTAAATATAGTATTTCTGTATTTTACATGAGAGAGCATATGGGGTTGGTGTATATACTCAAAAACAGAGTAGAATACGGCATTGTAAATTTTTTCTAACAGACTATATTCAGAGCTATTTTCTCTTAACTTTGGGGCGCCTTGATATTATTTAGATTTATTTTTATTATCGTAAAATTAGAATTTCAGTATTTTACATGAGAGAGCATATTGAGTTGCTGTATATACTAAAAATCAGAGTACAAAAGGGCATTGTGTATTTTTTCTGACCGATTATATTGAGAGCAATTTTTCTTTTAACATAGGGGTGCCTAGATAATAGTTAGATTTTTTTCGATTCACGTAAAATTAGAATTTCGGTATTTTACATGAGACAGCATACTGAGTTGGTGTATATACTCCAAACAGAGTAGAAAAAGGCATTGTATATTTTTTCTAACAGGCTGTATTCAGAGCCATTTTCGTTTAACTTTGGGTCACCTAGATATTATTTAGATTTTTTTCGATTCGCGTAAAATTAGAATTTCGGTATTTTACATGAGAGAGCATACTGAGTTGGTGTATGTACTCCAAAACAGAGTACAATAAGGCATTGTTTATTTTTTCTAAAAGACTATAGTCAGAGCCATTTTGTTTAAACTTTGGGGCGTCTAGATATTAATTAGATTTTTTTCGATTCACGTAAAATTACAATTTCGATATTTTACATGAGAGAGCATATTGAGTTGGTGTATATACTCCAGAAGAGAGTAGAATAGAAAATTGTATATTTTTTCTGACAGATTATATTCAGAGCAATTTTGCTTTTAACATTGGGGTGCCTAGGTAATATTTAGGTTTTTTTTCGATTCACCTAAATATAGAATTTCTGTATTTTACATGAGAGAGCATATTTAGTTGTTGTATATACTCCAAAAGAGAGTAGAATAGGGCATTGTATATTTTTTATGACATATTATATTCAGAGCAATTTTGTTTTTAACATTGGGGTGCCTAGATAATATTCAGATTTCTTTCAATTCACGTAAAATTAGAATTATGGTATTTTACATGAGAGACCATAGTGAGTTAATGTATATACTCCAAAACAGAGTAGAATAAGGCATTGTATATTTTTTCTAACAGACTATATTCAGGGCCACTTTGCTTTTAACAATAGGGGTGCCTAGATAATATTTAGATTTTTTTCGATTCGCTTAAATATAGTATTTCTGTATTTTACATGAGAGAGCATATGTAGTTGGTGTATATACTCCAAAACAGAGTAGAATAGGGCATTGTATATTTTTTCTGACACACTATATTAAGACCTATTTTCTTTTAACTTTGGGGCGCCTAGATATTATTTAGATTTTTTTTGACTGGCGTAAAATTAGAATTTCGGCATTTTATATGAGAGAGCATATTGAGTTGCTGTATATACTAAAAAACAGAGTAGAAATGGGCATTGTGTATTTTTTCTAACAGATTATATTGAGAGCAATTTTGGTTTTAACATAGGGGTGCCTAGATAATATTTAGATTTATTTCGCTTCACGTAAAATTTGAATTTCGGTATTTTCCATGAGAGAGCATACTGAGTTGGTGTATATACTCCATAACAGAGTAGAAAAAGGCATTGTATTTTTTTTCTAACAGACTGTATTTAGAGCAATTTTGTTTTTAACATTGGGTTGCCTAAATAATATTTAGATTTTTCGATTCAGGTAAAATTAGAATTTCTGTATTTTACATGAGAGAGCATACTGAGTTGGTGTATATACTCCAAAACAGAGTAGAATAAGGCATTGTATATTTTTTCTAACAGACTATATTAAGAGCCATTTTCTTTTAACTTCGAGGTGTCTAGATATTATTTACATTTTTTTCGATTCTTGTAAAATTTGAATTTCTGTATTTTACATGAGACAGCCTATGGAGTTGGTGTATATACTCCAAAAAAGAGTAGAAAAAAACACTGTATATTTTTTCTGACAGAATATATGCAGAACAATTTTGCTTTTAACATTGGGGTGCCTAGATAATATTTAGAGTTTTTTCGATTCACGTAAAATTTGAATTACGGTATTTTACATGAGAGAGCATACTGAGTTGGTGTACATACTCAAAAACAGAGCAGAATAGGGCATTGTATATTTTTTCTGACAAATTATATTCAGAATAATTTCGATTGTAACATTGGGGTGCCTAGATAATATTTATATTTTTTCGATTCAGGTAAAATTAGAATTTCTGTATTTTACGTGAGAGAGCATATGGAGTTGGTGTATATACTCCAAAACAGAGTAGAATAGGGCATTGTATATTTTTTCGGACAGATTATATTCAGAACAATTTTGTTTTTAACATTGGGGTGCCTAGACAGTATTTATATTTTTTCGATTCAGGTTTAATTAGAATTTCTGTATTTTACATGAGAGGGCATATGGAGTTGCTGTATATACTCCAAAACAAAGTGGAATAACGCATTGTATATTTTTTCTAACAGACTATATTCAGAGCCATTTTTGTTGAACGTTGAGGCGCCTAGATATTATTTAGATTTTTTTCGATTCGTGTAGAATTAGAATTTCGGTATTTAACATTAGAGAGCATACTGAGTTGGTGTATATACCCCAAAACAGAGTAGAATAGGGCATTGTATATTTTTTCTCACAGATTATATTCAGAGCAATTTTGTTTTTAACATTGGGTTGCCTACATAATATTTTGATATTTTCGATTCGGGTAAAATTAGAATTTCGGTAATTTACAAGAGAGAGCATACTGAGTTGGTGTATATACTTTAAAACAGAGTAGAAAAGGTCATTGTATATTTTTTCTGACAGATTATATTCAGTGCAATTTTTTCTTTAACATTGGCGTGCCTACATAATATTTATATTTTTCGATTTTGATAAAATTAGAATTTCTGTATTTTGCAAGAGAGAGCATATTGAGTTGGTGTATAAACTACAAAGCATAGTAGAAAAGGGCATTGTATTTTTTTTCTGACTGAATATATTCAGTGCAATTTTGTTTTTAACATTGGGGTTCCAAGACTATATTTATATTTTTTCGATACGGGTAGAATTAGAATTTCTGTATTTTACATGAGAGAGCATACGGAGTTGCTGTATATACTCCAAAACTGAGTTTAATAGGGCATTGTATATTTTCTCTAACATACTATATTCAGCGCCATTTTCTTTTAAGTGTGGGGCGCCTAGATATTATTTAGATTTTTTCGATTCGCTTAAATATAAAATTGCTGAATTTTACATGAGAGAGCATATTGTGTTGGTGTATATACTACAAAACAGAGTAGAAAAGGGTATTGTATATTTTTTCTGACAGGTTAGGTTCAGAGCAATTTTGCTTTTAGCATTCGCGTGCCTAGATAATATTTCCATTTTTATTGATTCACGTAAATTTAGAATTTCGGTATTTTACATGAGAGAGCATATTGAGTTGTTCTATATACTACAAAACGGAGTAAAAAAGAGCATTGTGTATTTTTTCTGACAGACTATATTCAGCGCAATTTTGCTTTTAACATTGGGCTGCCTAGGTAATATTTAGATTTTCTTCCATTCGCTTAAATATAGAATTTCTGTATTTTACATGAGAGAGCGTATGGAGGTGGTGTATATACTCCACAACAGAGTACAATAAAGCATTGTATATTTTTTCTAACATAGTATATTCAGAGACATTTTCTTTTAACTTTGGAGCGACTAGATATTATTTAGATTTCTTTCGATTTGCGTAAAATTAGAATTTCTGTATTTTACATGAGAGAGCATTCTGAGTTGGTGTATAGGCTCCAAAACAGAGTAGAATAAGGCATTGTATAGTTCTTCTAACAGACAATATTCAGAGCCGTTTTTTGTAACTTTTAAGCACCTAGATATTATTTAGATTTTTTTTGATTCGCATAAAATTAGAATTTCGTTATTTTACATGAGAGAGAATATTGAGTTGGTGTATATACTCGAAAACAGAGTACAAAACGGCATTGTATAATTTTTCTGACAGATTATATTGAGAGCAATTTTACTTATAACATTGGGGTGCCTAGATAATATTTAGATTTTTTTTGATTCGGTTAAATATAGAATTTCTGTATTTTACTTGAGAGAGCATATGGAGTTGGTGTATATACTCCAAAACAGAGTAGAATAAGGCATTCTATATTTTTTCTTACAAACTGTATTCACAGCCATTTTCTTCAAACTTTTAAGCGCCTAGATATTATTTAGATTTTTTTTTGATTCGCATACAATTTGAATTTCGGTATTTTAAATGAGAGAGCATACAGAGTTGGTGTATATACTCCAAAACAGAGTAGAATAAGGTATTCTATATTTTCTCTAACACACTATATTGAGAACCATTTTCTTTTAACTTTTGAGTGCCTAGATAGTATTTAGATGTTTTTCGGTTCGCGTCAAATTAGAATTTTGGTATTTTACATGATAGAGCATATTGAGTTGGTTTATATATTCCAAAACAGAGTAGAAAAGGGCATTGTATATTATTTCTCACAGATCATATTCAGACCAATTTTGCTTTTAACATTGGGGTGCCTAGATAATATTTAGATTTTTTCTATTTGGAGTAAAATTAGAATTTCTGTATTTTACATGAGAGAGCATACTGAGTTGGTGTATATACTCCAAAACAGAGTAGAATAAGGAATTGTATATTTTTTCTGACAGATTATATTCAGAGCAATTTCTCTTTTAACATTGGGGTGCCTAAATAATATTTAGATTTTTTTCGATTCGCTTAAATATAGAATTTCTGTATTTTTCATGAGAGAGCATATGGAATTGGTGTATATACTCCAAAACAGAGTAGAATAGGGCATTTTATATTTTTTTCTGACAGACTATATTCAGAGCAATTTTTTTTTAGTATTTGGGTGCCTAGATAATATTTAGATATTTGTTGATTCACTTAAATATAGAATTTCTGTATTTTTTATGAGAGAGCATATGGAGTTGGTGTAGAGAATATTTAGATTTTTTCAATTAGGGTTAAATTAGAATTTCTGTATTTTACATGAGAAAGCATATTGAGTTGGTGTATATACTACAAAACAGAGTTGAAAAGGGCATTGTATATTTTTTCTGACAGATTATATTCAGAGCAATTTTGCTTTTAATATTCGGGTGCCTAGATACTATTCAGATTTTTTTCGATTTACGTAAAATTGGAATTTCGGTATTTTACATGAGAGAGAATACTGAGTTGGTGTATATACTCCAAAACAGAGTAGAATTAGAAATTGTATATTTTTTTTAACGGACTATATTCAGAGCAATTTTGTTTTTAACATTGGGCTGCCTAGATAATATTTAGTTTTTTTCTATTTGCTTAAATATAGAATTTCTGTATTTTACATTAGAGAGCATATGGAGTTGCTGCATATACTCCAGAAATGAGTAGAATAGGGCATTGTATATTTTTTCTAACAAATTATATTCAGAGCAATTTTGTTTTTAACATTGGGGTGTCTAGATAATATTTAGATTTTTCAATTCGGGTAAAATTAGAATTTCTGTATTTTACATGAGCGAGCATGCTGAGTTGGTGTATATACTCCAAAACAGAGTAGAAAATGTCATTGTATATTGATTCTAACAGACTATATTCAGAGCCATTTTTTTTTAGCTTTGCGGTGCCTAGATATTATTTAGATTTTTTTCGATTCGTGTAAAATTAGAATATCGGTATTTTACATGAGAGAGCATATTGAGTTGGTGTATGTACTACAAAACAGAGTAGAAAAGGGCATAGTATATTTTTTCTGACAGATTATATTCGGAGCAATTTTTCTCTTAAAATTGGGGTGCCTAGATAATATTAAATTTTTTTCAATTCGCTTAAATATACAATTTCTGTATTTTACATGAGAGAGCATATGGAGTTGGTGTATATACTCCAAAACAAAGTATAAAAGGACATTGTATATTTTTTCTAACAGATTATATTCAGAGCAATTTTGCTTTTAACATTTGGGTGCCTAGATAATATTTAGATTTTTTTCGATTTTCTTAAATATAGAATTTCTGCATTTTACATGAGAGAGCATATGGAGTTGGTGTATATACTCCATAACAGAGTAGAATTGGGCATTGTATATTTATTCTGACAGATTATATTCAGAGCAATTTTGTTTTCACAATTGGGGTGCCTAGATAATATTTAGATGTTTTTCGATTCACGTAAAATTAGAATTTCGGTATTTTACATGAGAGAGCATACTGAGTTGGTGTATATAATCCAAAACAAAGTAGAATAAGGCATTGTATATTTTTTCTAACTGACTATATTTAGGGCCATTTTCCTTTAACTTTGCGGTGCCTAGATATTATTTAGAATTTTTTCGATTCGCATAAATTTAGAATTTCTGTATTTTACATGAGAGAGCATATGGAGTTTGTTTATATACTCCAAAACAGAGTATAAAAAGAATTGTATATTTTTTCTGACAGATTATATACAGAGAAATTTTGCTTTTTATATTGAAGGTCCTAGATAATATTTAGATTTTGTTTGATTCGCTTAAATATAGAATTTCTGTATTTTACATGAGAGAGCATATGGAGTTGGTGTATATACTCCAAAACAGGGTAGAATAGGGTATTGTATATTTTTTATGATAGATTATATTATGAGCAATTTTAACTTTGGTTCGCCTGGTTATTATTTAGATTTTTTTCGATTCGCGTAAAATTAGAATTTCGGTATTTTACATGAAAGAGCATATTGAGTTGGTGTATATACTCCAAAACAGAGTAGTAAAAAGCATTGTATATTTTTGATGACAGATTATATTCAGAGCAATTTTGTTTTTAACATTGGCGTGCCTAGATAATATTTAGATTTTTTCAATTCGGGTAAAATTAAAATTTCTGTATTTTACATGTGAGAGCATACTGAGTTGGTGTATATACTTCAAAACAGAGTAGAATAAGGCATTGTATATTTTCTGTAACAGACTATATTCAGAGCCATTTTCTTTTAACTTTGGGGCGCCTATATATTATTTAGATTTTTTTCAATTCGCGTATAATTAGAATTTCGGTGTTTTACATGAGAGAGCATACTGAGTTCGAGTATATACTCCAAAAAAGAGTAGAATAAGGCCTTGTGTAATTTTTCTAACAGACTATATTGAGAGCCATTTTCTTTTTCTTTTTTTTTTTTTTTTTGATATGGAGTTTCGCTCTTGTTACCCAGGCTGGATTGCAATGGCGCGATCTCGGCTCACTGCAGCCTCTGCCTCCTGGGTTCAGGCAATTCTCCTGCCTCAGCCTCCCGAGTAGCTGAGATTATAGGCACGCGCCACCATGCCCAGCT